>NC_042493.1:65066044-65082383 GCF_005508785.2 Acyrthosiphon pisum | reverse complement strand
CAGATAATGTTGTTACCTAAAAGTTTGATAATAGGTTAATTCACTCTAAAATCAAAAATGACAGCACCCTATTGAAACTTGCAAACGAAAATTTGCTATGTCGTACGTTTGTAAGAATATTTTGATTTTTGTTAATAGGTCTATAGATTTTAATGAACAGTCGATCTAAGAGGACGCTACACCCGCATGTGTTTTCTCTGTCTTATAAATTTACAACATAGCAAAAATTTTTTTGCGCGGGAAAGAACCGAGAAGGCTAGAATCATAACTAAGAAACGAGATTTTTGCCACATAAAAAACTTTGGCTGTGCAACATCGTTTTTATTTTTTTGATATCATTTATATGAAAAATTTTTTTTAAGTTTGAAAAACACAAGCAATAATGATTTTTGAAACAGTGAGAACTTTTTCCATATAAATGATATCAAAAAATAACTTAGTTTTTAGGTTTACTATAGCTGTAATGTATATTTATTAAGGGGACTGGAGCGTGATTCATTTTCGGACGAAAACATAGCTCACGACTTCAATCACTACGCCCAATATAATGTTCCGATATTCATTTTGAAAGCAAATTTGAATTTGTCACTAAATTATCTATGCTTTGACAATTTCGTTTTTCTGATTTTTATTTTTTTTTACTTAGAAATTTACTAACAAAAAGAGTAAAAATAGAACATATTCATAATTCAAATTTAAATACATTGATATAGAATATGAAAAATGTACGGCAGTTAAAGCATAGTAAATTTAGAGGAGAATTCAAATCTGCTTTCAAAATTAAAATCGGAACATCCTATTGAGCGTAGTGATTGAAGTCAGAGGTAGTATTTTTTGAAAAAAATGTTTGTCATTTTATAAAGCAATATATGGTGACATGTGCATGCGCGTAGGTAAAATTACAGACGTACATCCCGGTCACTATGATGCCCCTATAAAACGTGATCAGTACTACGAATTACGCAAACTAATATTCATTTACTTTCAACACATACACAAGACCCAGATAAACAGAAATATAAAATGCCTAGTTTTTACTCCTTAGAATTGATTACGCTCCAGCCCCCTTAATATTTTAATTTTCAAGCGAAATATGAGCATTTTTAATTTTTGATATTTCAGATACCCTTATTTTTCTCGAAAATGAAAATATCGAAAAATCGACCACGCTAAGACCCAGATAATATTCTTACCTAAAAGTTTGATAATAGGTCGATTCACTCTAGTATCAAAACTAACAGCTCACTATTGAGAAAAGTGAACAACAATTTGCTATGTCATGCGAGACAGAGACAGTCGAGACAGAGACAACACACGCAGGTGTAGCGTCCTCTTAAAGATAGTGCTATAGCCGTGATATGATCGAAGGGGAACGGTTAACATTGTGATAATAATATTATCCAGTATTCGTGTAATTGTGTGATTATTAATTATTATTATTCGAAGTTTGTACTGTTTGACGACTTTGACGTTTGACTGTTTGTAGTTTGTTCCTACATTGTAGGGCGCACTGCTTACACCACCAGTCACGAACTACAAGCACACTGCACACATTACAGATCAATAGAACACTATACACTGCTGCTGTATATAGGTACTGAGTACACTGCCTTAGTGCTACATTAATCCAAGTTGATGCATTGTTTTATGCTTGTGGATTGTGTGAATACGTTTTAGGTGAGTAAAATATAATTCAATCAGCCGATGTATTTTATTTAATCAATATTTGATATTATAGTGGACAGACCAACAGAGTTCAACATTTCTCTGAACACCTTCATCATCAACGCTCTACAGTATATTATCGAAGTACACCGCTACACCTTTAAAAGTAAGTTGAACATCAAAATCAATTTATAAACCTATTATTACAACGGACGAGTGTGAGATGTTTATTAGGGACAGTTTGTTGATGTTACTTGTACAACATGATAGATAGTATCAACTATTGTTGAAGCAAGTGCTGAAAGTACTAAAACATTTTGTGTATGTTCAATGAACAATAGGTATGCTACATTTACCAAACTTGAGTATTTCTATGATGAATAAAGCAATATTTTGCTTAAAAATTGGTCTTAAAATTTAATGTTAACAACTTAATTACTTATGTATTACCTTTATGTGATATATAATATACATCTTTATCACAATACAAGCCATGATAGATCACTTTTTGTATTTCACATGTTAGATCTTGAATCTATACTATTTCAATTACATTAATTTATCTTTTAAAAAATGTACAATTAATTTAGGTAGCCTTTTTCTATATTTCAATTTTGTACATATTAATTACATAATTATGATCAAATTATATCAACGATAAATTTAATTATTATCGAATTGTGATACAATAATCCTTTTCAAAAGAGAATATGAAAGAGAAAGTGGTATATTCTCTTTTAAAAAGGAGTATAATACACTACTTGATTAAATCAGATCTTATTAGAAATTTAAAAAAATCAAACATGATGATTTTGATTCATATTAAATTTATGCTATATTTTTATAATTTTTAGACTATGGCATCCTGGTTATTTGGAGTTTCTAAACAATCGGCTGATCAGATTGTTGATACAAAAGACACACCATCTGTTTCAACAGCGGTTAATCCAGAACCTGTGAATACCTCACCCACGATGCCTCAATTACTTTATGATTTACAACCAGCAAAACCAAATATTCCTGATTTAAAACCTACTAGTATGCTGGACAGCATCTGCATACCATTCGTTTTATCCAGCCAAATTATTATGACTACTAAAAACTATAGTTATAATTTAGATAACACAAAAAGAAAATTATTATCTGTAAAAAAATTGATTGAATCAGATGCATACAATTATGATTTTTCCAATGATAAAAAAGTGTTGATCGATACTTCAATGTATACTAATTAAAATACCACTATGTATAATAAACTTCAAATTAGTACGCATTACTTTATAAGTAAAATAAAAATGACTATGCTTCTTAAGCTGCTTATGTCTAGTATTTCATTGTACAATAATTGATAATACTCATTAATCAAAATTAAAAATTGTTTTGTAACATTCCAAATTAGTGAGCAATGGACATAAAGTCGATGGTAATACTGTATTGTTAGATGATAGTGATAATCATTGGTTTCATTGCATTTGTTTTAAATTTTTCACTAGACATAAGCAACATTTGTTTATCATTAGCTTGGAATGAAAAGTTATTATAATACCTATAATAATTAAAAATGTAATGTTAGGAAATAATATTTAAAGTTCTTATTCTCAACATTCCTACTGATTCAATCATTGGTATATTTTGCATTTTCTATGTAATTGAATAGACAATCCATTCTATATAATGGACTTGATGAAAATAATGTTAAGCAATTTTATTTCTATAATAATGAAATGGGCTTGGTAGTTGATGCATTCTGCATTTTTTTTTTTTTTTTGGAACTTTGTAGACAATGCTCTCCTAACTAAAAATGTGTTTCAATAGCATGTGAATCTGAATAACTATTTTTTGTATGTAAAATTTGGTATTTTTTGGCTTTTTTTACTTTTTAAGTAATACGTCCACCTTTTTAGGTAATTTTCCAATATTTTTAGTCGATTTTCCTTATTTCCCACTAGTTGAAAGAAAAAATAACTAGCTTATTAAAAACTCAATATTAATTAAATTCATTGTTTATTAAATAATATGTAGGTGCTAACATTTAATAATAAACTCAATCACTTTGCTTATCTTATGGTTTCCTGTCGACCAATCCCCAAAAAAAAAATTCACTATTGAAGAAGACATTTCAAGTATAAAACATATAAAAGCTATTGAGCGCAATAATTTAAAAAACAATCAAAGCTTTATAACTACGTCATAAAAAAATGATTAAAGCGATTTATACATTTTTGTAATTTATATTTTTTTTCAGTCATTTTTTTATTATTTTTAAGTCATATTTGCATTTTTTAATAGTATTAAGGTCATCAACTACCAAGCCCTAAATTAATGAGTGTAAAAATAACATAGTCAGAATAATTCTCATTTTTTAATAATTAATAATTATTATTCTATTAATGTTATTTATACATATTAGGTATTTAGATTCTTTATATTAAAACTAACTTATTGTAGTTTTTAAAATATAAAATTAATTATTTTTATTATATTTCCATTTTAAATCAAATAATAATTGTAATATTATAATATATTTGTTAATTTAAACGAACAATGTACAACAAAATATATTAACAATTATTTATTTTTATAAATATTTCAAACTCATTTATGTATAAATATTTATTTTTTATTTGATTTCATACTTAGGCTTAATTGGTACTCTCATAAAAAAATGAAAAATTGTTTTGAATAAAATATATTATTATCAAAATAGTTTGTTTTCTTTATCATTATCTCTATTATTATACACTAGTTAGTAGGTATTTATGACTTATGAATAAACAGGATCTGTGAATTCTGGATTTTTAAATTTTAGGAATTTGAATCATACTAAATCATGCATATTGTTATTAATTTAAACCCATATCGAACTACAGTCTACTATTCAATTTTTAAATTTAATTTGAACTGAACTTTTAAATTATATTTATTGTTGTAATAATTTCTTTACATTTTACAAGGATAATTTAATATTGTTATTAAAATAGTTTATTAAGGAGTGTGATAAGCATCATTTATAGCATTTCTTGTATTAATATTTAATTATTGTAATTTGTAGTATTTATACTTTATAGACATTTATTGAATAATCCATGATTAATTTCTAACTCATTACATTTATTATAAGTTAGTTAGTGATTATTATATTGTCAAAAGTCTAATAGTATTTATACCCAAAATAAATAGTAATTAAACATTTTTAATTGTATTGAATTTGATGTTTAACTATAAATTAATACCAATCTATTAGGTATTTAAAGTGGATTGAATATTTGTAATAACAATATCAAATTGAAATTGAATCATACTACTAAAGTAGGTTATGTTTGTAAACTTCTTAAAATCAAATACTTATAGTTTAATGTTTGACCTATCAACTAAAAAACAATGGTGAATTTGATAAAGTTTGATGTATGAGCATTCAATTATTTAGTTTGAAAAAAAAACAACAATAATTTTGTCTTCCTAAAATATTTAATTATGAAGATATGTTTTCTGGTGCATTTGCTTCAAATAAAACAGACAAATTTAAAGTAATAAAAAAAAATGTTGTTATCAAAAAATTTAAAAAAAAAATGTGGATGTTGTTTTTTGTAAAAAAAAATCCTACAATTTTTGATAAAAATATTGGTTATATTATTATATAATATATACATTGATCATCATCACGCATATAACACTATTTTGCTTGCTGTTTAATACGCCTAACAAATAAAAGTAAAATAAAGTAATAATATTGAAATATATGCTACCAATATAAAAGTTGTTGCAGTAATTTTCGAAAAATTGAGATCTTCACTTCTCTAAAATTGAATAAATAAAAAAGTAATACATTATTACTAATAACATATTTCCTAGGTAAGTTTCAATCTTTGTATATTGGGTTGAAATATCAATAATGTTTTTACTGTGCAACAATTCAACTATAGCGGTAATCACTTAACAGGACGCTACACAGACATTTGTTTTCTCAGTCTTACAAGTGTGTAACATATTCAATTTTTATGCTCAGTAGATCACGTTACTACATCGATTACTTAAAAAATAAAAGTGGATTGACCTCTTATAAAATTTAAAGCTTACAACATTATCTCATAGTTTTTTTTATCTTATTTTAATTTTAAAGCTAGTTATCTGCATTTTAAAATTGTAAATTGTTTGTGCATCTTTAAATACTCATAACTCGCTTTAAAATTAAAATATAACATATAGTCTCTGAGATGCTCTAGATAATAATATTATCTTTAAATTTTATTAGAGGTCAATTCACTATAATTTTTAAGCTAACGGAGGTAATGCGATCTGCTGAGCGTACAATTTGGTATGTTATGAACTTCTAAGACGAGGACAGCAAATGTCTGTGTAGCATTCTCTCAAATGTCTAACTCATGTAAAAATATATTGTAAACTTCAATTAGCTATAACTTCAAAACTAAGTCCGACCATCAAATTCTGACATGACTATTGTTTTTGATTATGCTAAACTACATACGTTCAAAAAAAAAAAAAAAGGGTGGCCGGTATAGTAGGAAAGTTTCAATGTTATAGTAGAATGCTAAAATTTAAGCTTACAGTTAGTAAAAATAATAAATTAGAAATAAATACAGTGTGGGTAATGTACAAAAATTGTCTTTATTATGTTATACATTTAATAGGTACTAAAAATCAATTTTTTCTGTTACTATAATTTGTATTTTTTATATAAATATTTGCTATTTACATAACTGAGTATACATTTAATTGAAAGTTAAATTTATAATCAGTAACCCAGTAATCTAAGACCTAAGTTATATAGGTATATTTGTGTAATCCCATTACTGAGTATAAAAATGGCAATTGTAAGTAGTAATTTTTTGACATATTCGTTATATAAGTATGTAACACACCTTTATATGTATTTATTTCAATATAATTAAAAATGAGTAAAGTGCTAATATACAAAATAAATTTATGAAAAAATAAGACACAAAGTACATATTTTGATCTAATATGTTATGTTACAAATTTGGATAACACATAAGACAGCTTTTTAAAAGTATTCAGTGATTATAAATATTAAATACAAATATATATATAACACATTTTATAAAAAAAAAGATAATATAAAATAATGATAAATTCTTAAAATAATTGATTTTGCATTTAAAAAAGTATAAAATATATTTTAATGTATTATTTTGTATCATACTGTATAAAATATAGTTTATAAAATATACATTAAAAAATGTAATAACATTACTTACAAGATCATTTTAATACAATTTTATTGTTTATAAAATATAAAAAGTTTCCTCGCAGAGTAACTGTATTAGAAATATTTTCCAAATGAATAAAGTCCAAAACACACAAACATAAAAATGATGAATGGGCCCCACGTTTTAAGCCATGCACTGCAACTAGAAGTAAAAATTATTTTAATTATCATCTTTTTTATACATAGTAAATATAAATGATTAATTATTATAATTTTACCTCACATATTTTCCAAAAATAAAAGTATACAAAGCTAATTTAACCATATTCCAATTTTTGCTTTTACTGTAATTCATTAACGACAATGCCATGCCAACATGGGAATGACAGTTATCACATAGTAGGTTGTGCTAAAATAAATAATCATTATTAGTTTAAACTTTAAATTTATATGTAATAAAATAGAATAAAAATTTTAAATTTTAATAAAAGTTATGTATAATGTATAGCGTGGATTTGTATGCATTTGCATATTTATTCTGGTTGATGGTATGATATGCTAAGTGAGCACAGGATTTGTTTTATGACATAACTATTTAAACTACGAAACTTTTATGATGCATATTTCAATATTTACCAATTATTTTTTCTTATTTTAAGGGCTTACTTTACAATTTTAATTGAATATATCATCTTCTAATGCATATTTCAGCGTTTTTTTGTGGTTTTTTTTACTCATTTCTGATATTAATTGATTCCTATTTTTTCTTATTAATTAAAACTACCTACAAAACACAAATATTTTAAAGAAAAGTATTTTTACTAGCGTTCCATAATTTTAAATTAAATATTCAGAAAATAAATGTATTTTTTGATCATTTTTGAGTGCATATTTGAACATATTAAGGCATATATTTATGCATATATAAGATTTTTTAGCACATATTTGGTTGGTTTTTAATGCACATAAATTCCCGCTCTATTTAATTTATAAAATGATGAATAAAAACATAACAACATTAAAGTTATATTGACTCGTTATTAATATTACCATTCTATTGAAATATTCAATGGATGCTTCATTGACAGCTTTATCCCATGCTTTAGAACCACCAATTATAGTTCTTATATCCAACTGCCAGTACTTAGTAGGGTATCCAAAGGCCATATCATCTTCAGCAACATAAAATGATCCAGAAAAATCTCGTATTACCCCAGTTGATGTAGTGATTCCCATATGACCAATAAATGGAAATAACCAACTACAAATTGAACAAACAACATTCCTATTAAAAATTGTTATTATATCAACAAGTTATAGGTTAAATCAACCTGTCAACTAACATTTTAAACAATGTATAAGTATACTTGACCATAAGTCACAACTATTAATCATTGATTATAATAGTGACAATTTTATGGTTGTCAGTTATAATAATATGTTTATATTGTTTAATATTAACAATATAGTATGTCAAATCAAAGGTGGGCATTAACTTAACTAGCTAGTTTATTTTCTTATCAACTTATGAAATTAACTAGTTTAATTTACAGTTGAAATAACTTAGCTTTTCTCAGTTGATTTAAAAAAAATCCATCAAGTTAAAAACATTTTGAAATTTTTGTTTATACGTAAATATTAATATATCAGTATAAAATAAAAATATTCCAATACAAAAATACAATTATTTCTATTCTTTATCTTGATAACAAAATTATGTGTATATTTTTATATTTTATTAAGTTGTAAATTATATATTATGCGAGTTGCAATTAGAAATATTTTTAAAAAAATCAATAATTTTAAATTACAAATTGACAATTGTTATGTTTTAATGTAAATATATGAAGGTCACAGTACCGTAAAAATCATAGGTGCAGGCGGTACACAGCACTGGGGCCAGCAGGGGCCAAGGGCCCTTAGCGGATAGACGTCAATTTTTTTTTTTTTAATTTGATTCATAATAATTTTATTATTATCTTGTATTTAATTGTAAAAGCCTTTAAAATGTAAAAGCCTGGTCCGTCTTACTTAGAATTGTTTATCTAAATATTGGGAAAATTACTAATCCTTGATTTTATTCAACTGTATAAGTCAGACGTGACTTCAGATTTGTAAGTAATATTTATCAGTAATATATAAGTATTAAGTATTGAAAGAGATCGTATTGATGAAATAAATATTGAAAAGATTATTGCTGATTTTGCAAATGCTAAAGCTCGGAAGAAAATTTTTTATCAACACTTAAATATTATAAAATATGTAACAGGTATATAATAATATAACAATAGTAATAATTATTTTATTTTTATTTTTGATGTTACATAAAAACTAAAATTTTTATTTTTATATTTTATTGTAAATAAATTCAATATATCCACAAATACTATCCTATCTAGTAAAAATTCCCATGGTGTGAAGTCAGTCCGACTTTTTTATGTATCTCGAGAAAGAGGGGTCCATATGCATATTTTTGCACCTGGGTCTTTAACTCTCTAGATACGGCACTGGAAGGTAATGTATTCATCCTAAAATATTATGACATACTACATCCTATACGATATAAAAAAATATATTTATTAAATTATTAATCTGATATGAGTATAGTTTAAATTAATAAATAATAGTAAAGTAAAAGTAAAAGGGTATACAGTGTAAATTATGAAAATAGTTCAATAAAATAGTTTTTATAATTTATTAATTAGAAACTAGAAAGACGCATTAACTCTTTATGTGATTTACATACTAATTAAAAAAAAATTGATTAACTTTTTTTAAACTGAGTTAAGTTAATATTTTTTTCTATATTAACTTTTAACTTATCGAGTTAAATTTATAAATTGTTAACTATTAACTTTTAACTTATCGATCTTGTGTACTCTTGACTTAACTTAACTTGAGTTAATTATTATCATTAACTGCCCACCTTTGTGTAAAATACTAATACAACATAGTAAGTTTTTTAGTTGTTATCATATGTACCTATATAGTATTTAATACATAAAATGTAAACTTTTGTAAAAATGAATAATAAATATTTTATTTAAATGTATTCATATATTATACATAATGAAGAATAATTAGAAATAAATATTTTGCATAAATCATGCCCTATGGCTTGTAAGTTAAAATCATCAAAGCCCAAAGGAAAACTCACCTTATAAATGGTATCGGAGTCCAAACCACACTGTACGGATAACGACGGGTATAATGTTCACCAACGTCCATTTTTTATTATAACAAATTACCTTGTAATTTAGTATGAATTCAAGTGAATTCTACAAACATTAGTAGGTACATGACAACATTTATGATTTATGGTAGGTATCCTGACAAAATTCAACAAGAACAAACGTTATCACTTATCACACTAATTTATTTGCTTATCAATTATCATTATAATTTATTATTGTGTTTATCTCGTAAAGTTTATGGCTAACTCTATGGTTTATTTAAGTCTATGGCACCCACCTCCTAATTTTATATTTATGCGTATTTGTCCTTAACGAAAATCTCGGACCTCGGTACGATTGTACACGGTCCATAAACGTATTAACGTTACAAAGTAAATAATATATATTGTGTACTATTTATTCAATAATAAACGGTGTTAATAGCAAAAATAATATAATAGGTACAGTATACACGTACATTGATATAAAATATAATATTATCTTATATTTTATCTTGCACAAAATGTTAGTACACAACTATAATAAATAGAGAGCCTTTATATATAATTGATTGTATTATAATACTTGATTGTTCATAATATATACTCAAAAATCATTATTTAACAAAAGTAATCTACCCATTTATTCATAATTAGTGACATTTTTCAGCAACCTAAAAATATCTTAATAATTAAAAAGACTGACTAGTGATTTGTGTATCTTTTATTAATATTATATTATGTTATTAATAAAATAACAATAACATATTCAATTTATTATTAAATAAATAATCAAATAACTAATGTAGAATTGAATTTATAATTTGGGGGAGGGAGCATTATAAGAGAATGGTTTTTATTTGGGAAGTGGGAATGACTTTAATTTTTTTCCAGATATTAGTTGTCTACTCTTTACTATTAACTATTAAGGTCTATCGTGAATTTTATCCAAGATTTTTTCTTTTCGTTTTTTATTAGATACCTAACTAATGCTTTGTTCTTTATAGCACGTTTGATAGTTTGATTCCACCATGGATTCCTGTGGTCATTTTCCAGGGTAAATATTTTGTTCAAACATGTTCGAGGCCTGTACAATAAATTAAATTACTGAGTTTCTCCATATTATCCTCCATGTAATTATTATTTGAAAAAGAAAGGGGATGATTATTTATGTTTTTTTCCATTTTGGCCTGGTAGGTATCCCAGTTGGAATTTGTCAGTTTCCATTTAAGTGTGTTTTACGTCGGGGTTAGTATACCTTAAGGTTAATTTAATTGGAAAATGGTCGCTACTAAAGAGCTCTGACATTGTGCTCCATTCCAAATGAGGTGTAATAGTTGAAGAAGAAAGAGAGAGATCGATCGATGAGAGGTTTCCAGTGCTAGCACTTATTCTTGTTGCTTGACCATTATTGAGAATATTAATATTGTTGTTGTTATCAATTATTTTTTCTGTAATTATGACTATATAATAATTATAATAAGTGTCGTTACAGCCCCACCAGATATTGAGACTATTGAAGTCACCCTTATACATTATTGTAGGCATGTAACAGACTATTTACATTATTTTATATTTAATAGTATGTATATTTTAATATACAATTTGACAGGTAGGTAACATTTTAAAAGGAAAATTATAACTAAAAATAAAATAACACATTTTTATTTGCTCTAACTTAATTTGTAAGTTATTGTCAAAAAACTTCAAAATTCTCAATATTTGAAAAATAGTATTTTTAAGTTTAAAATACTAAGATTTTATATTGTTTCGGAATTTGTTTTATGAAACGTTGATATTTTTATGCTCAACGTGTTGGTGAAATCTAAATTTACCTATCTTGGCACCACTGTTGTATTTTTGACATCCAGATGTCCTACTTTTTCGGTGGATTTTTCTAACATTTTCTTTCATAAAAACCTTTTCCTGGCAATTACGAACAACTGGAAAAAAAGTTGAGCCAAATCGACCCAGCTTTTCTCAATTGATGAATTACTATACATTTTTCACACCAATTTTATAATTTATATATAAAAGATAAAAAAGTGGGCAAGTGGATGTCTCTCTGCTGTACAGTAAGTTACAAGTGGGTCACTTAATGGATGGCGTTAAATTTGAATTCAATTATGCTAAGTAATATCATTGTATATAAGAAAACAGTCTATGATATTATTAAGTATATTTGATGATATTATTGTGAATAAAGTAATTTATATTTACCTATTTACGTGGAACCTTGTTTTAAATTTTTAATCCTTAGCTATAAAAGTTGAACATGTTACACGTTTTTAACTGCAAAATAATTATTAAATTTTAAATTTGATAAATTTTGTCAAAATTCGAACTTTAAATGCTTAATATTTTTCAACTGCTACTGTAACAATATATCAGGAGCCTTGTATTAATCACGCATTATTACACAACAAATACAATTGTATATAGAAAATATATTTTCAAAATTTTATGATGTATACCTATAGAAAATGAAAATAAAAACATTCAGTACAATTTTCATGTATCTACAGTTATTTGTTTTTGAATAACAATAAAATAACAAAACCGCTAGGTACAGGAGAAATCGAGTGAATATCCAATATTGTAAAAATATGAACTTCAAACGCTCATATAAATTTAATTTGACTTGCTTGTATACATTTCTTTTTTTGATAAAGGTAGACAAACTTATGAAAAATCTTGTATTACATTGTAAAATTTTAGATTTAAAAAGAAAAATTTTTATGAATTCTCAACTCAAAATTATTTGCTAATTTTCGTGATTTTTCCATATTTTGTCAATATTTTAACTTTAAATGCTTATAAATAAAAACCGTGACTAAGGATCTTTAATATTTTTCAAATATCATTGTAAAAATATAGTAGGAGCCTTAGTATTAAATTTTCAAGCTTTTTTACCTAACAAATAAAGTTTTATTGATATTCATAGAAAAAAAACTAATAAAATTGGAAACAGAAAATATTCCTAAACAGTTCAAAACAAATAAAATATTTTGAAAATGTTATCGTGTATAGAAAATGCAAATATAAACAATTAGTGAAAATTGCATGTGTATAGTATATACGTTCATTTGTTTTAGAGTTACACCAAAAACCAAAATTGATTTTGTGGAAAACCGATTTCACGTAAAAATTCCCGTTTTTTTATTAATTTTTATGTTATTTTCCCGGTGTTTTTGAAAACCATTAGGAATTTTAAAATTTGACCTTCCCGATGAACCAACAATAATCACTTTCACATTATTTCGACTACTTATCGTGTATACAGATACAAAAATAAAAAAAAACATATATCATTGTAAAATCAATACATTCATCGTTCCACTCAGAATCTAAAAATGATTTAGCTAGCATTATTTAAATATGAAATTGTCAAAGATGATAATCTTAATAATATTGTAATAAATGTAATATATGTGATGCCAAATCTATGGAAGATATCAATGTGGCCCGGCGTGGGTCGCTGGTTGCTGAGTTTAGTAAATTAATATTAATTATTTATATTGGAGCGTTCGTTCAAGTATTCCAAATGGACAGCGAATTATGTGTTCGTAAATATTTTATATTGTATTTACTGATTAAAAAACTATATATTTATTAATTACGTCATAGGAATCCCAACTAAAATAGAAAAAAGTTTGTTTGTCAACACTTAACACAGTGGTTTTCAGAAGCCTAGTGCATTATTATACCAAAAAGACTTATCCAAAAATAATGTTCAGCAAGTATAAAAGCTGTTATTAAACTGGACACAGTATCTACGAGGAAGAAAGATCCACTTATTAGGGCTAAGCCCCCCCCCCCCAAAAAAAAAATGTCTATAGCCCTCCCAAACATTTCCTACATTTTGTTCTAAGCTTATTCAATATTATCAAAGTAAGGCTTTAGCTCCCTCCAAATCTCAAACACTATTTGCGTCTATGGCTACTGTTAACTAATTCATTTTTTTAATCTTTTTTTTTTTTTTTTTGTCTGACTAATAAAAATAAAGTATTACCTACATAATTACCTTAAACTTGTGTTTATTATTTATTAACAAACAATACAGCCCCTCTATGCCATGGGCCTATGGCATTACACTGTTATTTATATGATACTTATATATTATATTAAATATTTGTCAATCAATTATGTGATTTATTAATGAACAACACTTAATACTAACATCAAATTCGTTGTATTATTCAATAATGACGTATATGACGTATTGCATATTCGAAAATAAAAAATAAAAATAAAAATAATAATAGGTACATACATTTGTTAACAATAAATATTTATATTACAGAAAGGTTTAGTATGTTCAGATGTTCTATTGAAATATATAATCATCATAACCTATAGTATAAAATTTGCTGAAAGTCTAAGATTCATTCCGGCTGATAATGATGTAAAAATTACGTTTAATGAGTTATGAGATGGATTAATCGAAGTAAATATTAAAATATTGCAATAAAGTATTAGGACCTAACCACATGCAATAAAATAAAGTAAGGTTAACATAATAATATTATTTTAATTTTAATATAGAAACTAAAAGAAAAATAAGAAATATACAGTAAAAATTGTATTACTGTTTTATTCAAAGAAAATCCACTTTCAGTAATTGTTATAACACCCATTATGAGAAGGGCTCTTTAAACGAAAAAGGTAAAATAAATAATATTTGTTGACACAGCACAAGTGCATGTGATCCTTTGAATCATTCAATTGGTCGAACTTATGAATGTTATTGTCAAGGATTTACCTAAATTAATACATAAAATTAATAAACTTAGATTTATAATAAGGAAAAATGGGAATATATTTTACATTTTTACACAACACTAGTTTTCGACTTTTTTTTATAATTTTTTTCAGTCAAAAAACTTGGTAAATTAATTCAAGGTTCCTTATAAGTTGTGCGTATTTTGCACAGCAATTATAAATACTGAAAATATAAAATAGTAAAAATAGTAATATATAATATAGCCCCAATATTTTTATAAGCGTTTGAACTTTGAAGTGTTGAGTCTTAATAAAATGCATACAATTTTTAATTTTAATATCTAAGGCTTGTTTAAATTTGTTCTCATAATATTAATGTATACAATTAATTCATGGTTTTTTAAATTGAAGTGAGGGCCGCGGGTTGGACACCCCTGGTGTAAAGCCACATAAAATGCGAATAATAATGATGAGTGATAGGTACCTAACTGATAAGTGTCTCTCTGTCAACCGTATGGAACATAATGGACGATATCGTGCGTCGCCTTGACAATTGTGTCTATATATTTAGTGTCAGTGCCCAGTGGTGTGTATTAATGGTATATTATGGTAATATTACTTGTCTTCTGAAGTTATTTGCTCGTTTATTCTAAAATATATAATAAGCCGCTGGCACTTCCACTTGGTGCTTACTGAAACGTGAACAATACAAATTACAAAATAAAATTGATTAAAATTGTAATGTCTCGTACTTCTATTATTTTGTTAATTTGTGTCGGCACTAGATATTTTCCTCAAAAAATAGAAAGGAATCTAAACGTACTTCGCTAACATAGCTACCTAATTGCACCACAAGGGCTATTTATACATCTCTACTGTACGTCGGTATCGACTTATAAGTTAATAACGATAATATTATGTAATAGGCCACTATTATATAACATATTTGACGTTTTTCGAAAAAATGAGATCAATAAACCGTGTAAGGTACTAAATAAGAAAATAATATAATATGATATCATCTTAAATTCTTATATAATAATAAATTAATATCCTTTGATATGATATGTTAAAGTGTTTGAAGTACGAAATATTTCACTATATAGGTACGTGAAACATAGACATTTTTTGAATACAAATATTAATGAAGATTATTTTATTATTTATTAATTATTAATTATCTAGTCTATGATTACTAGGAATAAAAATTGATATTTATGGAATATGAATGCTGTGGTTGACATATTACTTATTACTATAGTAAATGTTTATCATTTAAACATTTTTGCACTTTTGTTTTTTTGCCAATATAATGATTTTGAATACCATTTTAAATGTATAATACCTACCAAATGTTAGGTATATTTTATTATTACTTTTTTAGATTCTGAGTGGAACGATGAATGTATTGATTTTACAATGATGTGTGTTTTTTTTTATTTTTTTTTTTATTTTTGTGTCTGTCATCACGTTTTAGGACAGTAAAAGTGCTTGGATTTTCTTCAACAGTACTTTTTCTGATAGGAAAGTGAATCTAGTTGGTACTTTGGGGGGTCAAAAGTAAAATTTTTCCAATAGTTTCAAACGCGCCG
>NC_042493.1:65059104-65065363 GCF_005508785.2 Acyrthosiphon pisum | reverse complement strand
TAATATTATTCGTGGGTACTGAAACTTCTAAAGTATACTATTATATATCTATGATTTTACCACGGTTTTTTGTTGATGTATAACGCGTTATAACTTATAAGTACCTAATAGATATTATGATATGATTAATTTGGAATTTATTATAGGTCAATTTTTTTTTAATACCATAGATAAGTATATATATGTCTAATACATAGACTGATATACCGTCTCCGCTCAGAATCGTTTTTCTTATACAGTGATATTATATCATTGAATTCAAATTTAATACTGTCCATTATACAGTGACCCACTTCTAACCTACTGTACAGCAGAGCGACATCCACTTACCCAACTTTTTTTATTTAGATTCCAATACTTAAATTATTATAGTATAAGGTTTAACAGAGAAAAACATATAAGTAACACAAGTACCGTTTGGCACTTTTCAGTTTTACTCATAGACCTATTAACTATTTTTAAGAGTTAATAAGTCTATGGTTTTACATTTTTGCTGAACAACCTTTTTTTAAATTTTTTTTATTATTTTAACGTACCTATGTAGTTAAGCGTGGTGAAAACGATTGGAAATCTGAATTTGACGGTCAGACTGATTTTAAAGTTGTAGCTAATTGTAATTTTTTGTAATTTCATATACACGCCCGGCGTGGTCACTCGATCTAGATAGGTACGCATTAAGAAAGGAGTTTCTGATATTCGCTTTTTAAAGAGGTCATAAAATAGGATCTTAAGATTCACGGTGGAAATCGAAACTTTTTTTTTTTTTATTAATGGTTGCCTTTGGTTAAAAGTTAGATAATATGCGAATTATTTCACAAAGCTAGATATAATTTCGGCGGTTTGTCCATAAAAATAAATAAAATTATCACCGAAAAAAAATCCTTGTTCATAATGATAAAAGCATAATGTGTGTTTGACAATAATCTTGTAAACATAGGTCCAACAATTTTTTTTATCAAATTGATAATTATCAATTGTAAAATTTGTAATAACAAAACGATTATCAAATCAACAGATTAAATTGTCATTACAACAAAAACCTGCTGTTAATAAGTTATACACATTTTGTAGTGGCAACAATACATTTGTCATAACAGTACCTAATGTTTGATTGCAATTTAAACAAAAACATACTGTTAATAAGTAGGTAATACAATTTATGTTGTGGTGACAATACATTTGTCAAAACAATAATGTTATTTTATTATTTAAATGGCATACTTTGCAGGGTGTTTAACCCCCTCCCCCTCGTAAGTAGTAACTTCATAATCTTCTTCACCATTCTCTCAATTAGCCACCACTGTCCTACACCATCATATAGATATGGGGGCCCTGTACCCTACCACTTATTTACTCTCACCAGATTTTTTTTAAAAAATCAATAAACTTTGATCTCCCTCTCTATTATTTAATATTTATTTTCCTAGGTACTCTTAATTCCACTGAATCATATCTCCCCATAACATGACTGAACTATCACAACCAATTCTCCCTTATACCAATTTTGTCTACAAATTAATTACATTTTTATTCTATCCTCCTAATTCGCTCCACACATCCAAATATAAATATAGAAAATATAGAAATATTAAAAAGTTATAATTGTAAAACATTTTTATTCAAAATACAGGTACCAAATATTGTATAGCTATTAACATCTGATTTGTAAATTATTTATACAGTTGTTTTTTAAATATTAATATTATTAAAATATCAAAAGCAAAATAGTAAATTACATCTTATGTTAAATACTTAAATCTAATAAAATTTGTCCCAGCATATGATGACTTTTGTCAAATTTAGTGTTTAAACAATAAAAATATTTTTGAATAAAGAGCCAAACAATATATGCTTCTGGTGGATATTCGAGATTAAAAAGATGAAAAATCTTAAAGCAAATATCAATTGCTGATATAATAGAGAATAATTTATATTTTATGGAATCAAAAAAAACTAAAATTTCTTTTGGTTTTGTAAGAGTGCCAATAATAAAAATAAAAGGTTGGACTGGACGTTTTTCATTTTTTAGAATTTTAATATGATCTTCAATTTCAGACACAGTATTTTTGAACACAATAAAACTGTTTTGAGAATCTTTAATGGAGTACTTCACTTGATTCTTTTTTCCATCCGAGTCCCTGATTATTTTTTTTGATGTGGGAACAAATACAGCATGCATTAAATAAAATATAATTGTATATTTTTCATCTACAAAAAATGAATATATTTTACTAAAATTTATTAAAATTTGTTTTTTAATGTATTTGATTACTTTCAGAAATTGTTGAATGAGACTCCTTCAAACTTTCAAAAATCTTACGACAATTTAAATCTTTTACATGCCCATCCATCAACAACATAGTTTTTTCTAATTTTACCTCAAACTGAGAAACAGAATTTTGAACATTTTGGATACAGAGTATTAAAGTCTATATCAAATCTGAAAAATAATTAAATTATTACATACTGTAAAATGAAGATACTTAAATTTACCAATGTTTACATCGTAAAAAAGGACATGGAAAGAGTTATAACTTCCTGGTGCCCAGTCTTGTAAGTATTCGGATACTTGTATTTAAATATAACTTATAAAGTATTCTGTGGTATTTATACTATTGTTGTGATAAAAACTTACTAATCTGTATCCAAGTGGTAAGGCATAGTTTTTCCATTTGTTTATAATTTCTGTAGTAGAAGAAGAATTCTGTATATTGTTTATACAATATTTTGTTGTACCTTTCCATAATTTTTCAAGCTCTGGGAATGAACAATTAGTATCATTCTGTATTTGATCAATCATATAATGAATGTCGTCTTCAGGTTCTATATAACATCATAGTTTATATAGCATTAAAGTACATAAAATATAATATTTACATTCAGTATTTTACGATAATTTATAAATTAAAAGACAACATTTACAACAGAAGAAATGGCAATTTAAATAATATTTTACCAAATTCTATATCATGTCGACGTTGAGTATGTATTTCGACTGCAGTTTTTACTCGTTCCTTACTAGGTACTAGTCCACTTGTTTTAAGCGTTCTCATTGAGTTATAATATTTGGCATAAAGCTTCCCTTTGGGATTTTTGTTATGTCCATCCTTCATAAAATATGTATCCCAAAAAAAAATATTATACAATTTAATTCCTGCTTTTATATCTTTGCTACCAATCTTTAAAACCTTACTTTCACTTCAGAAGGGAACATAGCAACAATATAAGTCGCAATGCTGTCAGCAAGATTTATAGACATGGGTATTTTTTTAGTTATTACAAAACTGATAATTGAATCAACTAAAAACACACGTATGTTGTTATTTAATCTGCTGTTAACTTTAAAATAATCAATTATCATCTTTCCAGTCAAAGATGCATTTAATATTCCTCCCAAATTAAAAGTTACAGATGTAGAAGATAATTTTAATGGTTGATGGGTCTTTAAAGTTGATATATTAGTTGTTGTTTCATTATGATTAGTTGTTTGTGAAAAACAAAGAACATCTTGCTGATCAAGAGACTTCTGCCAATTTTCAAGTTGGTGAGTAAAAAGAACTTTGATACCAGTTGGATATGTTTTTAACATTTTAATAGCAAGGTCCCGTTTCATGATTGCTAATATTTTTATGTCAACCATTTCATCTATTTATTGAAAAATATTATTGTTAATACAAACAAAAGACCAATGTTATGGTATATATAAAAAAAAAGTTAACTTACCAATTAAGGTTTTAGATAGACACTCCAAATCCCATTTTTTCAGCAAATAAAATAATGGCTGTATTTGATCTATTGGATATTCATACCCTTCTAAACCTGATATTGACATTGAACAGTTATTTAAATCCTGTAAACAGTAAGAAATAATAGTACAATATTAATATTAGTATAATATAAACATGCAACCCATTTGAATTGAATACTAAAAAACTTGCAATATTCATAAAATCATCTGAATTATCATTAATATTTTCTATAACAATATTTTCACTTAAGTTGGCATTATTATCTTCACCAATCACATTTTCAAGCATTGTTAATTGTTTAGTGTGATTATTTTCCATGTTACCAAAATCAAATTCAGCACTAAAATGATAATTACTAATATTAATAAATATAAATATAATAATAATAGTAATAATAAAATATATATAATATGTATTAATATTATATTAATTATATATTGTTATTAATAATATTAGTTTTAATCAGTGGCGTGCAGAACGTTTTTTGTGGGTGAGGCCCAATGCATTTTTATTTTTACCACCACTACTTTTTTAAGTATAAACTGTAAAATTTACAAGTACCCTACCATTCTAACGGTTTCTTATTTGTTAACATTTAATTTTCTATTATGACAAGTCAATCTCATATTATTTTCATGGCCTCACATCAGTTCACCCCACCACCCACCCATTTATGTTGAAGCACAGGCCTCAAAAAATTATCTTGACCACGCCACTGGTTTTAATAATGCAATTAGTTGTATACAGCTCAAAATATATATAAATTATAAACAATAAATAAAAAAAAGCAAGTACAGCACTAAAATAATAATATTAATTTTAATAATGAAATTTGTTATATACAGCTCAAAATATATATAATTTATATACAATAACTAAAAAAAAAGGTTATGAAAAATATTCTTTTAATCGAATCATTAATTTTCCAGATGAAATTTGAGAAATATTTATAGGTGGTCCACTAAAGTCATCTATTTCAAATATAACACATTCCTTAATTACATATAGGCTGCTATCTACTTCATAAGCTTCAAGGTGCAAATGATAACTTGTTATTTTTACTTGTTTGGCTACTATGAAGACTTTATCAATAACATTACTTAAAACTATTAACTCTAAAATTTCAAATAAACATAATTTTTCAACAAACTTTGTTAAGTAGTAACCTCTTTTATACAAAGTTCCTTTGTATTCTATTTGAGAATAACATTTATAATCTGCTGTTGAAAGAGTAAGTATACTAAACAAAGATTCTGAATATAAACTACAAATATTATGATTTGAATTTACTATTGTCAACGTTGTTTCTGAGCGTAGAAGGTAGTGAGCAAACTTAAATTGAAATTTTTTAGCTAATGTAAGTGTGATATTTTTCCTTGAAGATGTGGAGCGAGCATACATTTTAATTTCTTTATGCTTTCCCTCAAACCTAAAACACCAGTAATGTCTAGGTGGGCCTGAATATTCTATTATAGTAGGATAGTGAATCAAAAAATGATGCTTGGGTTTCAGTGTATCATTAAAAAGTCTAATGTACATTGAATTATGTTGAATAATCAACTGTTTGAGGTGTATTATTGTACTTTCAGTGAATGTATATGATAAAAGAATATCAATCATTTTAAGAAGTGTTAAAAAAAAAATTCCACACTTCATCGCCTTCTGGAACTAAATCACCCACCATAAGTGAAAAGAAATGGACAAATTTCATCATTTCTCTTGCTGACATTTTAAATGAAATTTATTAAGATGCAAATCAGTTATTTCAGGAGAAATATTTCCAATTTCAATTGGTCCATAATGAAATTCTTTTACGACTGTTTAGAGTTCTAAAGAAAGTACTTGAATAGTATTGATAAAATATTTGATGATATGGCACATATCATATCGACTAACACCCTCAAATAAGTCATGCATAATGTCTATACAATAGTTTTTAGTAACATGAAAACTGTAAATTGTCTTCATAATGGATTCCTTATAAACACCTGTTTCACTAAATACCAAATTTTCAACATCTTCTGAGTAATTTTCAATATTTCTTAAGTAAGATACATTCTCTTCATTAAGTTCTTGGCATATATGCTTGTGAGATTTGCAAAACCAACAATAATAGTTTGAAGAAAAAGACTTACTAAATTCTAGTATACTATTAAGTCCCAAATTATCTCCTAAGACTAAGCCAAGTAAAAAGTAAACATGAAAATCTCCTTTTGAAGTTGAAATCGTTAATCCCTCTTTTTCCAATAAATTTAATTCATTAATTAATATTTTTAAGCTAGCATCGTTTCCAAAATTTTTGATATCAGTTGATTTAATTAATGCTGCTAAAAATATATTGGAAAGTTTTGAATTGTTTTGGGCTAAAGGGAAGCTGTAATAAAAAGCAGCTATTGATTGAAATGTAGCGTGTGATCCCAAAGGATTGTTAATTTCAAAGTCATCAACATATAAGAAATAAGGGACTACTATTTTTCCTTCATACCTTGATACTTTTTCCTTCCATAGTT
>NC_042493.1:65055236-65059004 GCF_005508785.2 Acyrthosiphon pisum | reverse complement strand
ATATAAATTACTTTATTCACAATAATATCATCAAGTATACTTAATAATATCATAGACTGTTTTCTTATATACAATGATATTACTTAGCATAATTGAATTCAAATTTAACGCCATCCATTAAGTGACCCACTTGTAACTTACTGTACAGCAGAGAGACATCCACTTGCCCACTTTTTTATCTTTTATATATAAACTAGTATAAATTATCAAATTGGTGTGAAAAATGTATAGTAATTCATCAATTGAGAAAAGCTGGGTCGATTTGGCTCAACTTTTTTTCCAGTTGTTCGTAATTGCCAGGAAAAGGTTTTTACGAAAGAAAATGTTAGAAAAATCCACCGAAAAAGTAGGACATCTGGATGTCAAAAATACAACAGTGGTGCCAAGATAGGTAAATTTAGATTTCACCAACACGTTGAGCATAAAAATATCAACGTTTCATAAAACAAATTCCGAAACAATATAAAATCTTAGTATTTTAAACTTAAAAATACTATTTTTCAAATATTGAGAATTTTGAAGTTTTTTGACAATAACTTACAAATTAAGTTAGAGCAAATAAAAATGTGTTATTTTATTTTAGTTATTAATTTTCCTTTTATAATGTTACCTACCTGTCAAATTGTATATTAAAATATACATACTATTAAATATAAAATAATGTAAATAGTGTGTTACATGCCTACAATAATGTATAAGGGTGACTTCAATAGTCTCAATATCTGGTGGGGCTGTAACGACACTTATCAAAGAGTCATAATTACAGAAAAAATAATTGATAACAACAACAATATTAATATTCTCAATAATGGTCAAGCAACAAGAATAAGTGCTAGCACTGGAAACCTCTCATCGATCGATCTCTCTCTTTCTTCTTCAACTATTACACCTCATTTGGAATGGAGCACAATGTCAGAGCTCTTTAGTAGCGACCATTTTCCAATTAAATTAACCTTAAAGTATACTAACCCCGACGTAAAACACACTTAAATGGAAACTGACAAATTCCAACTGGGATACCTACCAGGCCAAAATGGAAAAAAACATAAATAATCATCCCCTTTCTTTTTCAAATAATAATGACATGGAGGATAATATGGAGAAACTCGGTAATTTAATTTATTGTACAGGCCTCGAACATGTTTGAACAAAATATTTACCCTGGAAAATGACCACAGGAATCCATGGTGGAATCAAACTATCAAACGTGCTATAAAGAACAAAACAACTACCTTCAATAAATTCGAACGTACAAATGATTTCAATGAATTTAAAAAGAACAAAGCATTAGTTAGGTATCTAATAAAAAACGAAAAGAAAAAATCTTGGATGAAATTCACGATAGACCTTAATAGTTAATAGTAAAGAGTAGACAACTAATATCTGGAAAAAAATTAAAGTCATTCCCACTTCCCAAATAAAAACCATTCTCTTATAATGCTCCCTCCCCCAAATTATAAATTCAATTCTACATTAGTTATTTGATTATTTATTTAATAATAAATTGAATATGTTATTGTTATTTTATTAATAACATAATATAATATTAATAAAAGATACACAAATCACTAGTCAGTCTTTTTAATTATTAAGATATTTTTAGGTTGCTGAAAAATGTCACTAATTATGAATAAATGGGTAGATTACTTTTGTTAAATAATGATTTTTGAGTATATATTATGAACAATCAAGTATTATAATACAATCAATTATATATAAAGGCTCTCTATTTATTATAGTTGTGTACTAACATTTTGTGCAAGATAAAATATAAGATAATATTATATTTTATATCAATGTACGTGTATACTGTACCTATTATATTATTTTTGCTATTAACACCGTTTATTATTGAATAAATAGTACACAATATATATTATTTACTTTGTAACGTTAATACGTTTATGGACCGTGTACAATCGTACCGAGATTTTCGTTAAGGACAAATACGCATAAATATAAAATTAGGAGGTGGGTGCCATAGACTTAAATAAACCATAGAGTTAGCCATAAACTTTACGAGATAAACACAATAATAAATTATAATGATAATTGATAAGCAAATAAATTAGTGTGATAAGTGATAACGTTTGTTCTTGTTGAATTTTGTTAGGATACCTACCATAAATCATAAATGTTGTCATGTACCTACTAATGTTTGTAGAATTCACTTGAATTCATACTAAATTACAAGGTAATTTTGTTATAATAAAAAATGGACGTTGGTGAACATTATACCCGTCGTTATCCGTACAGTGTGGTTTGGACTCCGATACCATTTATAAGGTGAGTTTTCCTTTGGGCTTTGATGATTTTAACTTACAAGCCATAGGGCATGATTTATGCAAAATATTTATTTCTAATTATTCTTCATTATGTATAATATATGAATACATTTAAATAAAATATTTATTATTCATTTTTACAAAAGTTTACATTTTATGTATTAAATACTATATAGGTACATATGATAACAACTAAAAAACTTACTATGTTGTATTAGTATTTTACACAAAGGTGGGCAGTTAATGATAATAATTAACTCAAGTTAAGTTAAGTCAAGAGTACACAAGATCGATAAGTTAAAAGTTAATAGTTAACAATTTATAAATTTAACTCGATAAGTTAAAAGTTAATATAGAAAAAAATATTAACTTAACTCAGTTTAAAAAAAGTTAATCAATTTTTTTTTAATTAGTATGTAAATCACATAAAGAGTTAATGCGTCTTTCTAGTTTCTAATTAATAAATTATAAAAACTATTTTATTGAACTATTTTCATAATTTACACTGTATACCCTTTTACTTTTACTTTACTATTATTTATTAATTTAAACTATACTCATATCAGATTAATAATTTAATAAATATATTTTTTTATATCGTATAGGATGTAGTATTTCATAATATTTTAGGATGAATACATTACCTTCCAGTGCCGTATCTAGAGAGTTAAAGATAAAGACCCAGGTGCAAAAATATGCATATGGACCCCTCTTTCTCGAGATACATAAAAAAGTCGGACTGACTTCACACCATGGGAATTTTTACTAGATAGGATAGTATTTGTGGATATATTGAATTTATTTACAATAAAATATAAAAATAAAAATTTTAGTTTTTATGTAACATCAAAAATAAAAATAAAATAATTATTACTATTGTTATATTATAATATACCTGTTACATATTTTATAATATTTAAGTGTTGATAAAAAATTTTCTTCCGAGCTTTAGCATTTGCAAAATCAGCAATAATCTTTTCAATATTTATTTCATCAATACGATCTCTTTCAATACTTAATACTTATATATTACTGATAAATATTACTTACAAATCTGAAGTCACGTCTGACTTATACAGTTGAATAAAATCAAGGATTAGTAATTTTCCCAATATTTAGATAAACAATTCTAAGTAAGACGGACCAGGCTTTTACATTTTAAAGGCTTTTACAATTAAATACAAGATAATAATAAAATTATTATGAATCAAATTAAAAAAAAAAAATTGACGTCTATCCGCTAAGGGCCCTTGGCCCCTGCTGGCCCCAGTGCTGTGTACCGCCTGCACCTATGATTTTTACGGTACTGTGACCTTCATATATTTACATTAAAACATAACAATTGTCAATTTGTAATTTAAAATTATTGATTTTTTTAAAAATATTTCTAATTGCAACTCGCATAATATATAATTTACAACTTAATAAAATATAAAAATATACACATAATTTTGTTATCAAGATAAAGAATAGAAATAATTGT
>NC_042493.1:65054805-65055136 GCF_005508785.2 Acyrthosiphon pisum | reverse complement strand
TTATCTCTAATCTTCATTATTGAAAGTATATTATACAGAATGTTCTCTACTCTATTCAGAATAATCTTGCCCACTCGATCGACGAAAACTCGTCTAGTTCGCGGATGTCTGTTGCCACCAGTTGGCGCTGATGTTTGCAGCAACGCCCCCGCCGACGTCCCGCAGGTGTATACGTAAACGATAGCGACCGGTGACGGCAGCCGTCGACAACTAACGACCAATCACAGCGCTTCTGACTTTCGCCAGGGGGTCTGACGGCTGCCGGCGGCCAGTGTTGCCACACGTACGAGAATTCTCGTACTTATCACGTTATTTTTGTACATTTGTACGA
>NC_042493.1:65040060-65054755 GCF_005508785.2 Acyrthosiphon pisum | reverse complement strand
ACAATTAGCAACAGGAATTGTCAAATATATTTTTAAAGTAGTAAATAAACAAGGAAATACCTCTTCGAGTGATTGATTACCAAACCAGGAAAATAATTTGGAAATGTCAGCTGGATCAAAAGAAGGTTGACAAAGCTTCCAGTATTCTTTAAATTGTACAAGTTCGTTCGGTAAAGTAATATCTACATCATTTTTATATTTTGAAATAAATGTTGAGACACTCAAATCAATTTTTTCATTAGATTCTCGAGTTAAGTGTGTTATAAATAAAAAATGATCACCAATATTTTCATAAGCGGAAATTATTTTGTTTAATTCTGACACAAATTTATCAATAATAAATATATGTGTCTGTACACGAAATTTGTTTTTTCCTTTTAATATTTCTTCATTTATGCTACCATCAGGGAATTTTTTAATTTGTTTTCTTTGCTTTTCATCTGAGTAGTAAATGGTAATTTCAGGACTAAGATTAGGTATTTTTTCTTCGTAAATTGAATTTGAGTCCCGTAAACTTAACACATAACACTTCAGTGATTTTAATAAGTTGATCGCCTTCATTGTGTCACAGTTTGAATGCTGTAATATAGTTGACGTTTTGTTACTTCTTTCCATGATGTCATTCCAAACTAATGACATATATGCAGTTTCTCTTTTTACCATTTTCTTCCATAACGATTTAGCATCTAAAGTTGTAACATTATTTTCTTCGCCATCATACATACTTTTTAACGCAGTCAAAATTTGTTCATAATTTACAACTATTGCTTTACAAGCTTCTGCATGACAAGACCACCTAGTGTCACTTAAGGATTTAAGTGTAAGAAATCGACTAGAATTTCCTTTGACACTATTTTTTTCTTCTTTTTTCAATATGTTAATAAGTACATTCCACCTGTGAGTTGACCCACTAAAGAAGTTATACAATTTTTGTACAAAATCAAAAAAATTGACAGCTTCAGTACAACAATTTACACTATTTACTCCAACTAGATTTAACGAATGAGCTGTACAAGGTATAAACACAGCTAATGGATTTTTATTTTTGACATAAGCTTGAAGCCCTTTAAATTGACCACTCATGTTTGAGGCATTGTCATAAGATTGACCCCTAATGTTCATAATGTCTAATTCACTTTTTTCAAGAAAGTCATCTAATACCTTGTACATAGATTGACCTTGATGGTCTTTAATGGGAAATAATCCTAAAAGTCTTTCTTCCACACCTGTTAATGTGCAATAACGAAGAATAATGGCCATTTGATCAAATTTTGTCAAATCTGGAGTTGAATCCATAATTATCGAAAAATATTTACATTCTTTTATTTCATTAATAATAAAAGTAGATAAACTATTTTTCATTATTGTCATTAATTCATTACAAACGGTTTTTGAAAGGTATGATGGGTTGCCTTTTCCTTGATTTCCATACTGTTCAATATGAGCCTTTAAGAAAGGATCATATTCTGAAATAAGTTCTAATAGGCCAAGATAATTTCCATTGTGTTGACTATTGAACTTTTCTTCCTTTCCTCGAAAAGCAAGGCCTCTAGACGATAAAAATGTAATGACAGATACAAGTCTCTTCAATACTTCAAACCAATAATTCGTTTCAGCAGAAATTTGAGGACATAATTCTTTATTAACTGAGTTGTTGGTATTAGATCTTAATAACCACTTATTGGTAGCATTTCTGTGTTGAAGACTATTTTCATGTTCGCCAATCCATTCAGATTTTTTCCATTTGTCAAAACCACCAGAAATAAAGGGACTCTCTCGATTGCTTCCATACAATTTACAAACAAAACAATATACAGATCCTTCACTATAGAATAGGTGAATATAGAAGCCATTTCCTATTACATTTTTGTCCATTGGGTAAAAATCGAGTAAACATTGCTAGTGTTAAGTGTCTGTTGAAGTTCTTATCTGAGAAAAGTCACAATAAATGTTTACTGGTAACTGACATCTAAACATTCTATTTCAATTCACCCAATTAAATAATTTTAGACAATTTTATAAAGTGATTGAAATGCTTTAATATAATACAAGTGAATTTAAGTTATTAGAATAAAAACAAGTGGATAAACAAGATAAAAAAATCTATAGTTATAAATTTATAATTCATAGTAAGTACCTATGAATCCTTTAAAATTATCAATATAAAATACAAACATTTCCTATTAAATACATAATTTATATGCATTAATGTATAATGTATTAATGTATTATGCAACTAAGTTATATCAACGATAGATTAAACTAGCTAAGTTAAAAAATTAAAAAATAAACTTCTTAACTTAACTTTAACTTGTTAACAAGTTAAGCACCTTTGAGTATTTACTTGTATATTATAAACATATAATTTATCAACATTTAACGATTGTTAATAACTTTTTTATAGAATTTTTTAATTAGGTACCTGAACGTTTTGAATTTATAAAATCAGAGTTCAAATTTTGAAAATAATCAGGTCCTTTTTCTATACAGCACTCAATAAAAGATTTCGGCATGTTTTTTGGCCAGAAAAAAGGATTTTTGTATAAATTCCAATCTACACTGTTTAGTTCAGTAGTTGTTTCTTCAATATTAACTTTTACCATATTATCTAAAAATGAAATACAGTATCAATGCCAAACAAGAGCAAACATGAACTAAAACATATAATTAGGTACCTACCTTCAGTTAATTTTTCTTCAATTTCAAAGTTTGCGCTAATGTCCAACAAATTGTCACGTGACGCAATATCACTCTGGATCTCAGCTGAACCATTGGCTTTTTTGTAATTATGATATAATGAAAATACAATTTTTAATAAAAACTGATATACAACAAATTTGCAAATAAAATAGTTATTTGATAGAAAATGAATTAAAATATATATTTCGGTACCTTCAGTTAATTTTTCTTCAATTCCACAATTTGTGCTGATATCCAACAAATTGTCATGTGGCGTAATGTCACTCTGGCTCTCAGCTGAACCAT
Organism: Acyrthosiphon pisum; assembly: GCF_005508785.2. Taxonomy (NCBI): domain Eukaryota; kingdom Metazoa; phylum Arthropoda; class Insecta; order Hemiptera; family Aphididae; genus Acyrthosiphon; species Acyrthosiphon pisum. The sequence continues at coordinate 65,051,770 of NC_042493.1, read as the reverse complement.
TGGCTTCTTTGTAATTATAATATTATGAAAATACAATTTTTAATAAAAACTGGTATACAACAAATTTACAAATAAAATAGTTATTTGATAGAAAATAAATTAAAATATATATTTGGGTACCTTCAGTTAATTTTTCTTCAATTCCACAATTTGTGCTGATATCCAACAAATTGTCATGTGGCGTAATGTCACTCTGGCTCTCAGCTGAACAATTGGCTTCTTTGTTATTATAATAATATTTCAAAATAAATTTTTTAATAAAAATTGGTAGGTATATAACAAATTTGCAAATAAAATATTTATTAAATAAAAATATTTTATTTTTAATAATTAATAAAAGAGTAGTTTTTTTTTAATTCATTGATTAAAAATTATAACATATCAGTTATTTTATTCTTGTTTATTAAAAAGATAATTTATTTTAAACAATGGCCAAGTTAATGGTTACAAAATATTATTGATTGATAAGTATATTATATTATACTTAGTTTATTTTTAAAAATGTTTAGCTTTGAAAATAACATGTATTGATGTAGGTATTCAATAATACCTATAATAATTTGAATGCTTTGCACTTACCAGGTCGAATGCATCTAAATAAATTGTTGTATTTTTTATTAGTTAGTAAAATATTTTTTGTTTGCTGCTCTTTCTTCTATCTTTTCGCTGATCCACTCAAAACTTTGGATTTCATTATTTTAGAAAAATTAAGATTATCCGGATATTTTAATGTTAACACAATATGAAAAATAATACAATACACTGCACACAAAAGAAATGTGAACTGTAAAGTCTGTAATAATATTAAACCGAAAAGGGCAAAAATATCTAACTAAATGAATATTATTAGTTCGTAGTCACTAGTTCCGTATTTGCAGTAGTAGTTTTATAAAATGATACTAGATCGTCTAGATTAATATATCATAAGCACTACGGGCTACTATAAATAACTTAAATGCATCGAGAATCGAGATAAGAATATACACTCGTACAATACTAGAGCGCTAGCGATTTCCCGTATTCCACCAATACTGGCAATATTTTTTTTTTTTTTTTTTTTTTATTTATTTATTTAATCAACAACAACAACAGTAATAAAATTACAACAATTTTCGATATGATACAATTTGTGTTGATACCTAATCTCTATAAGCGATGCTTGTGGTGAGATTAGGGAGTCTATAATTAATTAATAATTTTTCTTATTACTATTTTACATTAATATCTATTTCTATGAGATAATATAATTTTTAACATACATTTGTGCATTTATGCGTTTATCCACTTATTACATATATTAATTATAATTATAATTCAGTCTCGTCGTGAATTTGCATGTATTGTTTATTTATTTTATATTTAAATAGTTTATTATTATTAATAGTCTTAATATTATTCGGTAATCTATTAAATAATTCAATTCCTCTATTTATGTAAAACATTTTCATTAAAGTAGTATTACATTTAAGTAATTTGAGATTATTATTACATTCATATCTTGTATTATATACATTGAATATTTCATAGTCTTTTTTACTTGCATGTATTTTTATTGTTGATAATTTATTATATAATTTATTTATAGGTAATATTTTAAGTTTTTTAAATAAGGTTTCCGTATTATCAGTATCTGAATAATAATTTCTCATAATTATTCTAACTAAAATTCTATGTGTTATCATTAGTGGTTCTAATGCGTTTTTATAAGCTGAGCCCCATATTGTTATACCATATGTTATTATAGATTGTGCTAGTGCAAAATATATCATTCTTAGATTATTTATATCTAGAATATTTCTAAGCTCTTTAAAAATGTAGAAACATTTTCTTAATCGTATTATTATCATGTTTATATGTTTAGTCCATTTTATATGTTCATCGAAAATTACACCTAAATATTTCGCATCAGATGCCCTACTAATGTCAATACAATTTGAAAGACATATTACTTTATGCTTTTCTTTACAATTAGACTTGTGTAATTTTATTGATATGTGTTCTGGTTTATTAGTTTTAGATATACAGAAAGGAATAAAAACAGATTTACTTTTATTTAACATTAAACTATTATTAGCTAACCATTTATTTACAATTGACAGACCTATATTAGCTTTTGTTTCTACCTCATTCCAGTTATCACCTTCAAAAAACAATACTGTATCGTCTGCAAATGCAGATATACTACCATTTAAATTTAATAGTAGTAGATCATTTATATATATTGAAAATAAAATAGGTCCTAGTACTGTCCCTTGAGGTATTCCATATTTAAGTCTACATGAATCACTTTCAAATCCATTAATTTTAACTGCCTGCAACCGGTTAGAGAGATAAGATTTGAACCAACGCCAAAAAGTATTATATCCTATTATTGATTTTAATTTATGTAATAGTAGTTCATGAGATATAGAATCGAAGGCTTTAGTAATATCTAAAAATATACCCAAACATCTCCTACCAGCATCTAAAGATTTATATATTAAATTAGAGAAATAAGTTATTGCTTCTTGACAACCTATATTTTCTTTGAAACCGAATTGTTTATTACTTAAGGTATTTTTATTAATAATGAATCTATTTAATTGAATTTTAGCACACTTTTCGATTACCTTTGCTATTGCTGATACCTACTAAGGAGATAGGCCGATAATTAGTTAATTCACATGTATCTCCTGATTTGTATAATGGAGTTATTATTGCTTTCTTGTATATTTTTGGAAATTCAACACTAGAGAAACTTAAATTAATTAAATAAGTTATTGGTTTTATTATATAGTTTGCTATTTTTATTAATAAGTTTGAAGATATATCATCAAAACCAGGTGAAGCACCTTGCCTTAAAGTTTTAATAATATTTATAATTTCTTCTTCGCTGAAATATTTATAGTCTAATTTACCATTATCTATATTATCATTGTTATCAATACATTGACTAATTAAGTTCGTTTTAACTGTCATTTCATTATCATAATTAATTTGTTTTGCTATATTTTCTCCTACAGTTATAAAATGATTATTGAATATATTTACACATTTGTTTATATCAGTATTAATATTTATTAATTCATTATTATAATTAATGTGCGTAATATTTGTTTTATTTTTGAGATCTCTATTTATTACTTCTCCAATTATATTCCATACTTTTTTAATATTATTAGAATTATTTTTTATTTTATTTCTATAGTATACGTTTTTTACGTATCTGATTAATGAACATAGTTTATTTTTATATTTTTTATAATAGTTTAAAAAATGAAAATCATTCGATCGTTTTAAAGTCATTTTTCCTAATTTATCCCTCACTCTTATTGAAGCAATTAGTCCCGATGTTATCCATGGTTTGATTTTTCGTTTATTTGAAGGAATAATATATTCTTTATGTTTTTTGGCTTTATTTATATGGTTATTTAATATATTATGAAATTTATCAGCACAATTATTGATATTCGTTTCGTTTATAATAGGTTCCCAACTTTCCGAATCTAATAAAAAACAAAAGAATTTAATATTTAAATATGATTTAATATTGGATTTATTGTCATCCTTCCTTATTTCATTTTTTTCTATTAACAAAGTACTATAATGATCTGTTATTAGTGATTTTAATAAAATAGGATTAATACTATCAATATATTTAGTTCTAATAAAAATATGGTCAATAATTGAGCTGGTATTATTACAAACTCTAGTATAATCATTTATACAACTATAAAATCCCAATTTCGCCATCAAGTTTAAGTAGTCTAATTTTAATTCATCTTTACTATCATCTGCTATATTAATATTGATATCTCCTATTATTATTATTTTATTATTTGTAATATTGTTAATCAATATAAATAATATAATATTATTTACTATATTACTTACAACATTATGTTCAATGTTGTATCCAATTTATCTAATTCATATTATATTACAATTAATTATGTATATATATAAAATAGTTAAATAATTAATTATGATTATTATTTATTATGGTGCTAATTTTTAGTAATTAAAGGTATGTATAATATACATTATTATACTTAATTCATTGTAGGTAGTATAAGTACTAATAGTTATATACATAAACATTTAACTTATTATAAATCTAGCTATATAGATAGGTATCCTCTTTCATACATAAACCTAATTTGAAAAATGTCAAGTGTATTTTTCATTATTAATTTAATTGATTCTTGAAAATAGATAAAATTGGTAGACACTATAGACACTGTCCTAGCTAGTGTAATAGAGTATTAGACTATAATATTGTAGTGTTGTAGTATAATTGCGTACTATAATACAGGGCGTTATCTGATGGATATAGCTTGTCTCCTACACAAAACAGAGTGATTGAAAACTATAATATTACAAAATAACCATAAAATATAATTTACTGATATTTATAATTTTATAAATATTATTTTTTCAGGCAATTATATGTTTCAATCGTTTATCGTTTCTGTTTCGTTATCCATTATCCGTTTTCAATCTTTTATTGTTTACCGATATGTTATCCGTTAACCGTTTCAATCGTTTATCGTTTACTGGTACGTTAACTGTTATCGATTTCAATCGTTTTTTGAATTGTTTAACGTTATAAGTACGTTATAAAAACGTCTTGAGGCCCTGCTATAGTATAATATATAGTATATATTTGTATTATATACTATTATTCTAATAGGTATCATGATTTATGATAAATTATACTAAACATTGTAATCACTAGTCATCTAATTTTAATTTTAATTATGTTAAATCATTGATAGTTTAGTTTAGAGACTAAAATACAAAAAATGTACATTATAATAGTGTTAATATTATAATTTTATACAAATGTATATTATTATTGCAGCACTGAGAATAAAATAAAAAGGTAGGTACTTATACATATATTTACAAGTGTATAAGATTTAAATTATAATTAGCTGCATGTTTAACAGTACAGCTAAAACTTTTACAAAAATAATAATATGAATATGAAATAATAAACCATGTAAGTATATTGCTTGTGACACTATTCGTACTGTACCTATCTAATCGTTACGTACTGACTGACATTCAAATTTGTGTATCCAACATAAAGTAGGTAATAATAATTAATAACTAATAATGATCAGCTGATTGAGATTGAGCATAACTTCAAGCACAAACTTTTATTTTTTTAAATTACAATATTCTTTAACTACATAGCTGTTCAATTTATAATTACAATATAATATTGTCAATAAACATATATATATGGTATGCCAAATTAGGTATATTATTAATGCTTATTAGTTATTACTTTATTAGCCATTGCTAATGTAGTACATGTAGTAAGTACTAACTAATAATAGTAGGTACCTAAATAAGTATTTTTTCATAATAATGTGTTTTGTAATAAGTAATTATTTACAAATACTATATACGACGTCGTATATAGTATTTGTTATTTATTATCATCATTAACACTTATCGGTTTTTACTTTTTAGTTCCCGCCATAACGCATAAATGCATAATGCATGTTTTGTGCTTCTATACCATAAAATATAGATAGTAGTTTATACCTCGTTTATGCCAGGTTTATACTATTATCTTGTGATACTAGTGATAAGAGTGTGTAGGAGACATAGTCCTTATACTTAGTATAAGGTCTATGGTAGGAGATCTTCAGAGATAACTCAGAGATAATATTTTTTTGGTTATGTTTCAAAATTTCATATTATTTGAGTGTCTTTGTTACCGTTACGCCAGTGATGCCACACGTACGAGAATTCTCGTACTTATACGTTATTTTCGTACATTTGTACGAGGTACGAGGAAAGAGCATTCTCGTACGCATTTTATACGAGAATTTTGACTAAATTACTAAAACATAAATTTAATGATAAATAATATTTTTAATTTCCTATTCCGTTGCAGAATATTTTTCGAAGAGCATTTATCAATACAAATCAAATTTCAGACAAGTATTTATCTGCCATAAATATTTAAAGTTATGATGACAGGTGGGAGTGTGGGACTGTGGACTGTGGATGGTGCAGCACCATGGGTACCCCTATATACCACTCTGTTCCACTCATCCAAGAATTAAGATATATATATAATATTATTATATGATATACCTATATCTCAATTTGAGCGCTCACCTAAACTTTAAATACTTTTAGCAAATAAACTACTCGTCTGAAATTCAATTTTGATTTTTGATACATGGAAGTGCTCCATATATTTCTGTATTTTAGCTCTAGAATGATGATTTAAGAATTCCTTTATCTGCTGTGAATAAATAAATAAAAAATAAAGATAAAAAATGGTCAAAAATATGTTGATTTATTTTTAAGACTTTTTTATTTTGCAATGATTTTGTAAAGAATATTACCAAAATCATGTATAAAAATATTTTTAAAAACATTAAAATAGTTTTTGGAATATTGAGTGTACTCCTTCTATTCGTAAACGATAAATTGCTTAATTTGCAGCTGCCACATTAAGATATATTTAGTATTTATTTAATAAATTTTCCAGTATAACTACTATTTGACATTGTACCTACATTTTAAGATAATGAAATACAATCGATATTCTTTCTAGTTTCTACAATTATTATTAATGTGAAAATAAATTGAATACACATTCGTCAGAGAGACACGAATGACACAAGTTTACCTATATGTTATAAACCATTTGTCGTTTACCTATATTTTATAAACCATTTGTCGTTTACCTACCGTTAAATCACGTTTATTTGTCGTAAATATGAGTGATTTTGAGGATGACCCTTTAAATATTGGAGGTCCGCCCCGTAAAATTCAAAAAATTCAACATCGTGCTCAAAAGTTTCGGAGAGAATGGTGTTCTTCTGCTGACTTCAAAGATTGGTTAATTCCCGATGAAAATGACGTCTTCAAAGCTAAATGTAGTCTCTGTAAGTCGTCAATGATCGCAGAGTTGTCAAACATAAAAAACCACGGAAAAGGCATTAAACATAAGCAAATAGTGACTGCAGGAACAGTAAAGCAAACATCGATTTCTACTTTCGTACATACAGACAAAAATTTGAAATTAAAAAGTCAAATTCAAAGAGCTGAAATTAAAATTGCCGCCTTTATATCAGAGCACAATGTTGCATTCTTAGCAGCCGATCATCTACCTGGTTTATTAAAAGATTGCTTTCCTGATTCAGAAATTGCAAAAGGTAATGCTTGCTAAATTAAAATTTATATTTAGTTTTCAATGTTTTATATTTTTTTTATTTTGATAGGTATCTCAACGAAAAGAACGAAAACAACAGCCATTATTAAAAATGTCATTGGTAATTCTGCGAAAGAAGAGTTAACAGAATCATTAAAAAATAATAAATTTAGTATCTTAACAGACGAGTCCACCGATATCGGAACAGTAAAAACTTCTTGTGTAGTTGTCAGGTATATTATTATTTGCGTTTTTTTCAAATATATTAATTGTTTGATTGGTATTTAATATTTATTTTAGATTATTCGATAAAAGTATTGGTAAGATTGTTAGCAAGTTTTGGGACTTGCATCCAGTTTTTAACTCATTAAACCCAGGCTCAGCTACAGCTGAAAAATTGTTTAATTTATTAATGGAATCTTTTTTGACTTCAATATTCCTGAAAAAAATATGATTGGATTCGGATCAGATGGCTGTAATGTGATGATGGGTTCTGTAAATTCGATAGCTTCTCGTTTAAAAAATAAATTTCCTGGTATTTTTATTTTAAAATGTGTTTGCCATTCGGCGCATTTATGTGCAAGCGAAGCGTGTAAACAACTGCCAAGAAATTGTGAAGATTTTGCTCGAAATATATTCAATTTCTTAAAAAGTAGTTCCAAACGCCTCGCAGAATTTTCACAGTTTCAAAAATTTATGGAAGTTGAACCACATAGAATGTTACATCCATCACAGACAAGGTGGCTGTCTTTAAATATGGTCGTGAGCAGAATATTAGAACAGTGGGATGCACTAAAACTTTACTTTAATGACACATGGATTAATCAACGGTTACTGATCACCGAAGAAATTTTTAAAAGTTTAAATGATCCGTTTATGAAACTATATTTTTATTTCCTGGAGTGGATTTTGCCCAAATTTACCAGGTTAATATAAACTAGTATAAATTTGTTTCTTTAAAAACTTCCTATTGATGAATTTTGGTAAGTTTTGTATATGATCATTAGATATCTATTTATTTTAATGTAATATCTATTAATATAAATAATTCAATTTAAGGTGGAGCATTAATAAATACTCAGAAGATTTTTCTGAACTAATAGAGTTTGCTCTAGATGTATTAGCATTGCCTCACTCTAATGCAGACTGTGAAAGCAGGGGTACGAAACTCTGTGAATTGGCCGAATCGGGCGATTGTAGCCTTGGACACGGTCTCCAGGGGGGCGTGGCATACGTAATCTATGATAAAAGTAAACAGTGGAAACAACCCGACCCCGCGCAGAATACCCTACCTATTAGGCGGAAACGGTTTTTCAATACGGGTATAACATCATGTCAGTGTTACGGAAACAGTTTCATTGTTCGGACTTCAGATCATAGGTAAACACTTCACCCATCAGCTGATCGAGTTTCGCTTCTATATTGTTCTATGGTGAAAGAGTGTTTTCAACTGTCAATATTGTGTGAAAACTAAATTTCGAAATCGTTTAACAACTGATACAATAAGTGGAGTTTTGCATGCCAAACAGGTAATAAAATCTGGTCCAGGTTGTTTTAAAAAAACATGTGTTGATTTTGAACCAACCAAAGCTATGTTCAGTAGAATGACACATTCTACACTGTTTCCATCAAGTACTGATTCAAAAGATGATCCACCAAGTACTATATTTAATATTTTCACTAATGACATAGACCGGATAGACGAATAAACAGTAAAATTATAAAAATTGTTTTGGATATTGTGAATTATTATATATTAATTGTACATGTATTTACTTACGATAATGTTTCTATAATAAAACATTGGAGAATATGACGAATATGTATTTGAATTTTGATTTTTGAGTTTAAGTTAAGTTTAAGTTATTTATAAGCCGTGTATCTAATCATTAATCAGTAATCGTGGTTATGATAAAAATTATTGTACGATAATTTTGATAAAAATACGAGATTTTTAACTTCGATTGTACGTTATTTCATTTTGTAAAGCGTGGCAACACTGCCGGCGGCTCAGTAGCGTGCGCTACATGACATAATAGATAGGTATGATAGTCTTCATTACACCCGAAAAATAGTTATAATTTTCAATACTAGCCATTTGGCATAAACAAGCTAAAAAGTAGTAAGGTTGGATTACATAAGTTAGGTAACAAATATTAAATGTTATGCACCTTGGTTCATAATAAATTACTAATTAGGTATTATTACATTAGTTGGTTATCTTAATATTATATATTATATATTACCGTCGTTCGCCACAGATTCATCAGAATCATTTCTTTCTATTTTCCTTCGAGGTCTTTTAATAAACGGAAATATGTCATCAGAATCACTGTCGTCAGGTTGGATTTTGTCATCAACTATCACATTTATTGTAATTTTTGTTGAAAAAAAATAGGTATTTAAGTAAGATATATTTTTATATTTATTCTATGTCTGTTGTTGGTATATAAAATGTAAATACCATTACCTATTTCATTATTATCATCTTGATGGTCATTGTCCTGTAGGTTTTCATCTAATAAAATAAATATAAGTGCATAAATATATACTGAGTACCTAATGCCGAGAGAGCGTAAGTCGGCCGCGCATCCAAATGAAGTCGCTCCGCGGTTTCGAGATCTAATTTCTCCCACCAAGTCGACTGGTCGTACGCCGTCGTAAACCACCGAGCGCTATCGTCTGTTTTCGAATTTTGTCATTTAACAGTTCTTATCTATTGACAGTTATTACTTTATTGTTTAATTTTAATTCTCACGGTGGGAGTCACGTTGGTCGCCACCGACTTGCGCTCTCTCGGCGCACTCAGTATAGGTAAATAACAGTAGTCAGTAATATATGAATAGCACTATACAGCCACATAAATAGGATGAGCAATTTCAGAGATATATTATTTATCTAGTGGCATCAAACAATATTTCTTTTGGATCGCAATAAATCACTTGTCAGTAAAAGAGTTACAAGGAATGTTATATTCTAGAGATTAAATTTTAACCACATGAGTAACATTTCCCTAAAAAAAACTTTACTATAATATTATGGTTTACTATACCGTGTTCAACATTAAAATTCCAATTCATTTCCTGTATCAGATTTGTTTCTGCGCTATGTAAGCATTTCAAAAGAAACTTTTTAATATTTATAGTACCAAGAGTTAGCTGACTTGTAGCAGTCATAATTCGCTCAGAGTTGGTCAGATACTTAATTTTGATGGGACGTATAACTATCTGACCTCTTTTTAGTTGTCGGATGATGATATGGTTTTTTTTTACTTAAATTGTTTAGATGTTCTATTTTTTTAAAAAAAAAGACATGAAAAACATAATTGATTAAATAACTTGAAACCATAATATTACAATTTTAATAAATTAAAATTAGTATATATATGTTGTATATATGTATACAACAAAAATAATTAGAAACTGGAGAATAATCAATAATTTTGTTCGTATAATTTATTGAATAGAAAACAAAAATAATTTTTTCTTAATTTGTTTATAATAAATAAATTTCAAAATAGTTGTTAATGTAGGTACTAATTACTATTAATTTGATTGGAATGTTAGTAATGAGTACTAATGAGTAATAACTCTATGAGGTCTATTAATAACCACAGAAAGGTCAAGAAAATAGGTGTTTAATTTTTAAATATTTTTCGACTTACTTAGAGAAATAAGTAAAAAAGGAAGCCAGATTTATATTGTTGTCCCTACAATACTGTCGAATTAATTGGAATCCTTCTTCTATTTTATTGGGTGGTCATAAAGCTAAAGCAGCTGTCATTTTAATACATATTTGAGCCATTTCAATGTTTTTAACATAAGGTATTAATCCTTGTGTAATGATAGCCACTCTTCACAACGAGTTAATACAAGAACTAAGAAGAGTGTCATCATCATGTCCCTCAATATAATTTATTATATTATAACATTATATAATACGATCACACAGATATTTATATTATGATAAACATCTGTGGTCTTTTATGCTTATGTCCTTTACTCCTTCTATAGAAGTACCGTTATAATCTGTGCTCGGTTGATACCCTTCGACCACCGGCCAGATTCATACAGAGTCAGTCCCTCTGCGTTCGCCCTTGATGGCAGTCATACGTAATAAGCAATATCAATATATGTTCATTGTAATGTTTTATATTTTAAATAATAAATATATTATTTTGAGTATTTCAAATATATAAGTTGTGTTCTTAATAAAAAATAAATCAAAAGTGGTTTAATATCAAGCCTATTTATTCTTCCTTTGTTCATCGAACGTCTAACGGATCCTCAATCAAATTAGGGTGAGTCAATTTAGTATATAATTAAATCCTTATATATATATATACATATGAGAAGGTAGTAACTTGAAGTGTGTGACTGTGTATATACACTGCGTGCACAGTCCATTTTCACGTTACTACAAGTGGCGCCCAAACTCGTGGCTCGTAACACGAAATAAAATTTTTTTTTTTTAAATAAAATAAAAATAAAAATAAATTATAATAATAAATAATTAACGAATATAAAAATTTCATCACTTTATAAA
>NC_042493.1:65030025-65040010 GCF_005508785.2 Acyrthosiphon pisum | reverse complement strand
CAAAATAATACATTGTCATCTACCTTAAACACTTCTTCGCCGAACTCTGATACAAAATTATTGAGTTTACACGAAAGAGATGATTTAACTTTTGGCATTTTAAAACAAATAGTTACTACACATAAACGGCGAAAATACAACGTAACACACGAGTACAGGCACACGAGACGACTATATAAAATGAATAATACAACGTTGATAATCGGCGATTAATAATCGCAGTAGAAATCGACAAAAAAAACCCAACAAAATTAGCAGATAACAAAAATTAGAACCAAATATCTAATACGAAATTATCGTAGTATTATATAAAACCTATATATTAACGCTGTACGGCGTTTGCATCATCGTAATCGGCCTATTAACTTAATCTATAGGTACATTTACAATTTATTTGATAATTCAATTGACAAAAATCTAAAAACACGTTTACTATAATATAATTTCATAAAATTTTGACAGATTTTGATTCAAAAACAAGTAAAAATGCAAAAAAGTCTCAAAAAATCCCAAAAAAGCAATAAAAACTAAAAAATCGTAAAATATGCAAAAAAAAGCAAAATAAAATTTTTAATTTGAGTTCTCTGTATCATGAAACACATTTTTAGCTTACTCTGCTATTTTTTAAGCATCTCATAAGAAATATGCAAATGCTATAAAATCCCAACCCTGATAATTATCAATTGTAAAATTTGTAATGACAAAACGATTATCAAATCAACAGAGTAAATTGTCATTACAACAAAAACCTGCTGTTAATAAGTTATACACATTTTGTAGTGGCGACAATACATTTTTCATAACAGTAATGTTTGATTGTAATTTAAACAAAAACATACTGTTAATAAGTAATACAATTTATGTTGTGGTGACAATACATTTGTCAAAACAATAATGTTATTTTATTATTTAAATGGCATACTTTGCAGGGTGTTTAACCCCCTACCCCTCGTAAGTAGTAACTTCATAATCTTCTTCACCATTCTCTCAATTAGCCACCACTGTCCTACACCACCATATGGATATGGGGGCCCTGTACCCTACCACTTATTTACTCTCACCAGATTTTTTTTAGTAATTTTATGTTCTGTCAATCCATCTAAACTTTGATCTCCCTCTCTATTGTTTAATATTTATTTCCCTAGGTACTCTTAATTCCACTGAATCATATCTCCCCATAACATGACCGAACTATCACAACCAATTCTCCCTTATACCAATTTTGTCTACAAATTAATTAAATTTTTATTCTATCCTCCTTATTCGCTCCACACATCCAAATATAAATATAGCAAATATAGAAATATTAAAAAGTAATAATTGTAAAACATTTTTATTCAAAATACAGGTACCAAATATTGTATAGCTATTAACATCTGATTTGTAAATTATTTATACAGTTGTTCTTAAATATTAATATTATTATATTATTAAAATATCAAAAGCAAAATAGTAAATTACATCTTATGTTAAATACTTAAATCTAGTAAAATTTGTCCCAGCATATGATGACTTTTGTCAAATTTAGTGTTTAAACAATAAAAATATTTTTGAATAAAGAGCCAAACAATATATGCTTCTGGTGGATATTCGAGATTAAAAAGATGAAAAATCTTAAAGCAAATATCAATTGCTGATATAATAGAGAATAATTTATATTTTATGGAATCAAAAAAAACTAAAATTTCTTTTGGTTTTGTAAGAGTACCAATAATAAAAATAAAAGATTGGACTGGACGTTTTTCATTTTTTAGAATTTTAATATGATCTTCAAATTCAGACACAGTATTTTTGAACACAATAAAACTATTTTGAGAATCTTTAATGGAGTACTTCACTTGATTCTTTTTTCCATCTGAGTCCCTGGTTACTTTTTTTGATGTGGGAACAAATACAGCATGCATTAAATAAAATATAATTGTATATTTTTCATCTACAAAAAATGAATATATTTTATTAAAATTTATTAAAATTTGTTTTTTTAATGTATTTGATTACTTTCAGAAATTGTTGAATGAGACTCCTTCAAACTTTCAAAAATCTTACGACAATTCAAATCTTTTACATGCTCATCCATCAACAACATAGTTTTTTCTAATTTTACCTCAAACTGAGAAACAGAATTTGAACATTTTGGATACAGAGTATTAAAGTCAATATCAATCTGAAAAAATAATTAATTATTACATACTGTAAAATGAGGATATTTAAATTTACCAATGATCGAATCGTAAAAAAGGACATGGAGAGAATTATAACTTCCTGGTGCCCAGTCTTGTAAAGTATTCGAATACAAATATTCGGATACTTGTATTTAAATACTTATAAAGTATTCTGTGGTATTTCAAATATGGTATTTATACTATTGTTGTGATAAAAACTTACTAATCTGTATCCAAGTGGTAAGGCATAGTTTTTTCATTTGTTCATAATTTCTGTAGTAGAATAAGAATTCTATATACTGTTTATACGATATTTTGTTGTACCTTTCCATAATTTTTCAAGCTCTGGGAATGAACAATTAGTATCATTCTGTATTTGATCAATCATATAATGAATGTCGTCTTCAGGTTCTATAAAACATCATAGTTCATATAGCATTAAAGTACATAAAATATAATAATTAAATTCAGTATTTTACGATAATTTACAAATTAAATGACAACATTTACAACAGAAGAAATGGCAATTTAAATAATATTTTACCAAATTCTATATCATGTCGACGTTGAGTATGTATTTCGACTGCAGTTTTTACTCGTTCCTTACTAGGTACTAGTCCACTTGTTTTAAGCGTTCTCATTGAGTTATAATATTTGGCATAAAGCTTCCCTTTGGGATTTTTGTTATGTCCATCCTTCATAAAATATGTATCCTAAAAAAAAATATTATACAATTTAATTCCTACTTTTATATCTTTGCTACCAATCTTTAAAACCTTACTTTCACTTCAGAAGGGAACATAGCAACAATATAAGTCGCAATGCTGTCAGCAAGATTTATAGACATCAGTATTTTTTTGGTTATTACAAAACTGATAATTGAATCAACTAACAACACACGTATGTTGTTATTTAATCTGCTGTTAACTTTAAAATAATCAATTATCATCTTTCCAGTCAAAGATGCATTTAATATTTCTCCCAAATTAAAAGTTACAGATGTAGAAGATAATTTTAATGGCTGATGGGGCTTTAAAGTTGATATATTAGTTGTTGTTTCATTATGATTAGTTGTTTGTGAAAAACAAAGAACATCTTGCTGATCAAGAGACTTCTGCCAATTTTCAAGGTGGTGAGTAAAAAGAACTTTGATACCAGTTGGATATGTTTTTAACATTTTAATAGCAAGGTCCCGTTTCATAATTGCTAATATTTTTATGTCAACCATTTCATCTATTTATTGAAAAATATTATTGTTAATACAAACAAAAGACCAATGTTATGGTGTAAATAAAAAAAAAGTTAACTTACCAATTAAGGTTTTAGATAGACACTCCAAATCCCATTTTTTCAACAAATCAAATAATGGCTGTATTTGATCTATTGGATATTCATACCCTTCTAAACCTGATATTGACATTGAACAGTTATTTAAATCCTGTAAACAGTGAGAAATAATAGTACAATATTAATATTAGTATAATATAAACATGCAACCCATTTGAATTGAATACTAAAAAACTTGCAATATTCATAAAATCATCTGAATTATCATTATTATTTTCTATAACGATATTTTCACTTAAGTTGGCATTATTATCTTCACCAATCACATTTTCAAGCATTGTTAATTGTTTAGTGTGATTATTTTCCATGTTACCAAAATCAAATTCAGCACTAAAATGATAATTATTAATATTAATAAATATAAATATAATAATAATAGTACCTCATAATAAAATATATATAATATATATTAATTATATATTGTTATTAATAATATTAGTTTTAATAATGCAATTAGTTGTATACAGCTCAAAATATATATAAATTATAAACAATAAATAAAAAAAATCAAGTACAGCACTAAAATAATAATATTAATTTTAATAATGAAATTTGTTATATACAGCTCAAAATATATATAAATTATATACAATAAATAAAAAAAAAAGGTTATGAAAAATATTCTTTTAATCGCATCATTAATTTTCCAGATGAAATTTGAGAAATATTTATAGGTGGTCCACTAAAGTCATCTATTTCAAATATAACACATTCCTTAATTACATATAGTCTGCTATCTACTTCATAAGCTTCAAGGTGCAAATGATAACCTGTTATTTTTACTTGTTTGGTTACTATGAAGACTTTATCAATAACATTACTTAAAACTATTAACTCTAAAATTTCAAATAAACATAATTCTTCAACAAATTTTGTTAAGTAGTAACCTCTTTTATACAAAGTTCCTTTGTATTCTATTTGAGAATAACATTTATAATCTGCTGTTGAAAGAGTAAGTAAACTAAACAAAGATTCTGTATATAAACTACAAATATTATGATTTGAATTTACTATTGTCAACGTTGTTTCTGAGCGTAGAAGGTAGTGAGCAAACTTAAATTGAAATTTTTTAGCTAATGTAAGTGTGATATTTTTCCTTGAAGATGTGGAGCGAGCATACATTTTAATTTCTTTATGCTTTCGCTCAAACCTAAAACACCAGTAATGTCTAGGTGGGCCTGAATATTCTATTATAGTAGGATAGTGAATCAAAAAATGATGCTTGGGTTTCAGTGTATCATTAAAAAGTCTAATGTACATTGAATTATGTTGAATAATCAACTGTTTGAGATGTATTATTGTACTTTCAGTGAATGTATATGATAAAAGAATATCAATCATTTTAAGAAGTGTTAAAAAAAAATTCCACACTTCATCGCCTTCTGGAACTAAATCACCCACCATAAGTGAAAAGAAATGGACAAATGTCATCATTTCTCTTGCTGACATTTTTAAATGAAATTTATTAAGATGCAAATCAGTTATTTCAGGAGAAATATTTCCAATTTCAATTGGTCCATAATTGAAATTTCTTTTACGACTGTTTAGAGTTTTTAAAGAAAATACTTGTATAGTATTGATAAAATATTTGATGATATGGCACATATCATATCGTCAAACACCCTCAAATAAGTCATGCATAATGTCTATACAATAGTTTTTAGTAACATGAAAACTGTAAATTGTATTCATAATAGATTCCTTATAAACACCTGTTTCACTAAATACCAAATTTTCAACATCTTCTGAGTAATTTTCAATATTTCTTAAGTAAGATACATTCTCTTCATTAAGTTCTTGGCATATATGCTTGTGAGATTTGCAAAACCGACAATAATAGTTTGAAGAAAAAGACTTACTAAATTCTAGTATACTATTAAGTCCCAAATTATCTCCTAAGACTAAGCCAAGTAAAAAGTAAACATGAAAATCTCCTTTTGAAGTTGAAATCGTTAATCCCTCTTTTTCCAATAAATTTAATTCATTAATTAATATTTTTAAGCTAGCATCGTTTCCAAAATTTTTGATATCAGTTGATTTAATTAATGCTGCTAAAAATATATTGGAAAGTTTTGAATTGTTTTGGGCTAAAGGGAAGCTGTAATAAAAAGCAGCTATTGATTGAAATGTAGCGTGTGATCCCAAAGGATTGTTAATTTCAAAGTCATCAACATATAAGAAATAAGGGAGTACTATTTTTCCTTCATACCTTGATACTTTTTCCTTCCATAGTTTCCCTTGTACAAAATTTGAAATGGAACCAAACTTATTTGTATAGTCCATCAGTTGATTATAAAAAATTTCGTAGTTATTATTATATTCAAAAAATTGTTTAAACTGAAATTGTAATGGTAATAAAGTCCCTTTAGTTATTTTTTCATCATACATTAAATTACCGCTGTGATCAACAGGAGCAATTTCATTATTTATATTAAATTGTTTAATCTTAGATATCAAATTATTCTTTTTCAACCAATTAATTTAATGGTGTTCTGTACCACAATATTGAAAAGGATTTAATATTAAAATCTTAATTTTATGAAAAGTTGAAAGAAGTAATGGTTCTTTGATATCTTTTTCGACAACTTTTTTTAAAATAGAAGCCATTGGCTTCAAAATACATTCTTTGATCCCTGATTGAATATTAACTACATCAACATTATTAAAATTATTGTTATTATAAAGACTCAAAATAAATTTCACAGAAGATTCATAAACAAGATTAATCATCTCATCAAAATTAAATGGAGCATTAGAATTATTATTTGTACAGTTTTTTTCATGTCATTATCAACTACAAAATCGTCATGGACATCGTTGTTAGTGAAGACTGCATTAGGAAAATTAAGTTGTACATTTGGTGATAGATTAGTTGTTGTAGACACATGTTTTTTTGTTACATGCTTTTTAAAGGCAGACAAGCAGTTAAACGATTGAGAACATGAACTCTCACAGCAGGTGAAGGTACTATTTGGCTTTAATAAGTGAATAATTTTATAATGTGTCACTAAAGCTTTTAAATCACCAACAGATACTTTACAAATATAACAAATCATCATGTTGTGTAATTCGGTATATATAACTAGTTATAACTTACCTTAGTACAAGCACTTACCTTAGTACTTCAACTTTTTTTCAACCATGCGCGTCTCCGTCGGTCAGTATAACGATATAATATATTAAGCGACGTAACCAGGCAAGAGTGAATAATAAGACTGAATTGAGAATATTGTGGATAGTGGATACGACAATACGTATATCGCGTTATTTGGCTTAATATAGTCATGGTGATAATGTATTATCAAATTGATAATAGTACTATAGAAAATTCACAATACTAAAGGATAAAAATAGATTTGTCGATTTCAAAATATACGTTTTTCCATATAATTATCTTGATAATTGATATTATCACACCAATAAGAATATTTGTTATTTACAAATGACATATTATCATTATAATATTATAATGTTCATGCTAACATAGAACAATATAGAAGCGAAACTTGATCAGCTGATGGGTGAAGTGTTTACCTATGATCTGAAGTCCGAACAATGAAACTGTTTCCGTAACACTGACATGATGTTATACCCGTATTGAAAAACCGTTTCCGCCTAATAGGTAGGGTATTCTGCGCGGGGTCGGGTTGTTTCCACTCTTTACTTTTATCATAGATTACGTATGCCACGCCCCCCTGGAGACCGTGTTCAAGGCTACAATCGCCCGATTCGGCCAATTCACAGAGTTTCGTACCCCTGATGCTAACGAAGCCTCCATTGTTAATATTTAACAAAAGTGGCTTATCAAAATTACCAGTGGTTTTTTTTTCGGTGTACAACTAAAAAATCCCAATTTCGCCATCAAGTTTAAGTAGTCTAATTTTAATTCATCTTTACTATCATCTGCTATATTAATATTGATATCTCCTATTATTATTATTTTATTATTTGTAATATTGTTAATCAATTCAATTAATTTAGTTTCAAAGTTTGTATAATTATTATTATGTCCTCTATATAAAGCAATTATTTCACGACGAGTCCCATTACAACAAATACTTAAATTTAAACAATTACAATTATCTATAATTATTTCATTAATTTTTTCTATCATATGACAATCTTTAACGTATAATACAATACCGCTGTTTTGATTAAAATTATTATTTTTTGTTACATAA
The DNA here is from genome assembly GCF_005508785.2 of Acyrthosiphon pisum. NCBI lineage: Eukaryota > Metazoa > Arthropoda > Insecta > Hemiptera > Aphididae > Acyrthosiphon > Acyrthosiphon pisum. The sequence continues at coordinate 65,032,320 of NC_042493.1, read as the reverse complement.
GTATGAAATCCTTCAATATTTATATTAGAAGCACAATTGTTAAGCCAACATTCAGTTAATACAATACAATCAATAAATTGAATAATATTATTTAACATAATTAAAAATTGAGAAAAATTGTTGCTAATTGATCTTATATTCAAGTGAAAGATAGTAAAGGTATTATTAACAATGAAAAATTGATTTAAATCATTAATATCATTTATAACATTTGTATTTATATTATTTAATTTATCTACTAATTCGTTTATGTTATCATTCATTAATATTTATACAATTATGTACATTTATAATCTTATTCTAAGGAATAATAAATATATATTTATCATACCTATATCATTTTCTTTAGATCATTTTCCTCCTTTATTCTAATTACTTTGCCATGTTCTTCTTTCCTCACTAAAATGTCAATTCCGTTCATCCAAACATATTTGTATCCTTTTTCTTTCGCCAATGCTTTCGATTTCCCCAGTAATTGTTGCTTGACCTTTGTTAAATGATTATTTATATATATTTTTGATTGCGGCCAATTCTCTTTATACTGATTAGCATTCAATTTCATTCTCTTGGCTTCTGATAAAAGTCGGTTTTTATCATCGATATTAGATAACCATGCAATTATTTTCATATCTGTTTTATGCTGTGTTGTTATTCTATAAGCTTTCACTATATTACATTCTATATTAAGTTTGTGTGTTATTTCTTCAATTAGTGACTTACAATTTTCATTAGTGGTTATCGGTATGCCTACAATTTCTACAGCTTTTTCTAATGTTCTTTGTTCTAAATCATCCACTTTTGTTTTTAGAAATTGAACTTCGTTTGATAATTTTTCATTAATTACAAGTAATTTTGTATTTTGTTCTTTTAGTTCTTTCATTTCGCTTAATATTCTATTAACTGTAGTATTGAATTTATCAAATTGATCACTCATATATTGTACAGACTCAGTTAATTGTTTAATATTATCCACTTCATTTTCTGGTATGATTTTCTTGTTACTATCCCATTTAGTTTTGCAATCAGTGCACGTCCATTTGTTCTTGGTATTTTTTGACATTTTATTAAAGTTATTTTCATTTATACCTTGACAATAATAATGAGCACTTATTTTACAATCTGAACATATTATTTCATCTTCTTTAATTACATTATCTGTACATTTTATACAATTCATGATTAACTGAATCAAATAAAACTCAATATAAATAAACTATGATATTAGCGAGAAATATGAACGATGGATAACGACGCGATAAGAGAGCGATGCACACGAAAGTACGTCTAATGTGTGGGACATCTAATCACAGACAGACTATTACCCACAGACTTGTAATTATTTTCTAATTATATGTCTATATTATTACAGAGATAAAAATAACATAAATTATAACATTATTATCTATTGATGATATTATTTATATCAATGCAAATATTAAATAACAGTAAAATGCACGAAATAAGATATATATAATATATATATGTCTTAGTGCGTGGTAAAACGCATCTTTTCTACCATGTGCTTTTGTAAATATTTACTATTTAGTTATTTTTGTCGATAAAAAAATGGTTTTTAAAATATAGAAAAACTATTTTTTTTAAATCACTGAAAATTGTGTATCGGCTTAAAATTGTTTGGGCCCCTTTCACTTGGGTATTCGAGAGGGCCCCGGGGCTACCGCCCCGGCTAGACCCCCCCTTAATCTGGCCTTGCATTTTAAACGTTACGGGTCTTGAGATGGGGTTGAAATTCAATATAAACCCGCTACTTCGGATTAGTACGACTAGTCATAAGACTAAAGTGCTACCAGCAACATCAAATAAGATAAAAAAATTGACAGTGAAGAATAAAAAAGTTTTGCAAGCTCTGGGTTATCAATTAAAGCAGAATGCCTGAAAGTGATATTTTAGATATAACTTCACAGTACGAGACGGATTCTAAAATTACAAAAATTGAATATCATTCATACGCGCCGTATACAACATCATTTAATAATAATTATGAAATACGTATATCGATCCAGCAAACGGATGTATATCCATATCTACACGAAAGCTTTATTTTTTTGGAAGGAATAATTACTGATGCTACCAAAGTGAAACTATCTAATAACGGTTACTCCTACCTTTTTGAACAAATACGATTGGAAATCAATGGGATAGAAGTAGATAGCACACGTGCTCTGGGAATCACTAGCTCGTTGAAAGGATACTTATCCGGTACACCAGACAACTATAATTGTTATAAAATTCTGGCTGGAATTTTAAAAACGCAACGCAATCGGAAAATGATAA
>NC_042493.1:65023133-65028731 GCF_005508785.2 Acyrthosiphon pisum | reverse complement strand
TAATCATGACTGAGGAGCGAAGAAAAACACATCAAGAGTGTACTGAGTGTAATTTATGCAAATGTATATTAGTCGGGGGCGATAAGGTTAGGGATCATGATCATCTGACGGGCAAATTTAGGCAGACCTTGTGCTCGAGGTGTAACTTAGAGTTACAACAGCCTAAATTTGTCCCCGTTTTTTTCCATAACCTTTCCAACTATGACGCCCATCTAATAGTAACGGAGCTTGGGTATGATACTCAGGCTATTAACGTTATACCGAACAGTGAAGAGAAATATATATCTTTCTCGAAATATATAAGTAGTACCTTCACTGTTCGGTTTATCGACACGTACCGATTTATGGCGTCAAGTTTATCGTTCCTGGCTGAAAATTTGGTTACACCATATATATTTCTCTTATAACTCCACCAATAACTCCACCGGTACGTCCTCGCTCGCCTTCACTAAAAATCCGTTACTCATCGCCTTGTGTTTCTGGGTAATCGCGGTACTACCCCCTCTTGCCTCCTCCGTCTTCGCCAAGATCGCCTCAAAATCCGCGTAAATGACAAACGGGTGCCTAACCGCGTTTTTCCACGCCCTGAACTCAACACAATCACCCTCCTTCGGCATCTCCGGTAAAATTGGTTTGTGCGCCCCGCAAATCAATTTGTGTTGGTTCAGGGCCTCCTGTCCGCTCAACTTGAATTTCAAATTCCGGTTGTCGAAGCTGGTAAAGCATCTCTTGCAAAAAATAGCGTGATCATTATGCCTAGTTTTTTGCGGTCGCACCAGCCGGTAAAAATTCGAGATATATACGTAATGCGAGTTGTCGCCGTCCTTCACCAATAGCAGGTCAAAATGGTTTGATTTTTCATCGTCGACTACACGTAGCGGGTACACCTCGTACGTGGGGAATTTCTGGGGTGGTTGAAACTTTTTCTCTACCCCATAGATGTTAATAGACACGTTAATATTATTTTTTTCAAATTTATTGATGTCTGATAGTGGTGTCGGGAACGAAATACCTTGATCGACGATCGGTACAGGGGGTATAGGTCTTAAGTGTGCCGGGATGATGACGATACCTTAGAAAAAAATAATATATAAATTAATATTGTATAAGATATAAAACTTTATATTTGTAATACATACCATGAACATTTTTCATATGTCAGCTAAGGTTTGACTTAACATTGAACGAATTATCGCATACATTGCATGGGAAACGTACACCCGCATGAGTTTTACCATGTCTGGTTAAACCATCTTTACGTGCGAACACCGACGGGCACTGTACGCGTTTAAACATATTTAAAATGATTGAAATGAAAACGATTGAAAAGAATAAAGTGTTTAAACACTTAGAAAAATTGAAAACACTGATGAGTAAGGACTGTGAAAACACGGAGAGAACGAAGGCAAAGCGTGAGTAAAGGTGTGGGTGTCTAGAACAGACTGACTATGTCTTGGCGGACAACGGAGCGAGTGTCCAGTAATCTGAGCATTTTCGATGGGAGTGGCATTTCAAGCCGTGGGTTATCAAAATATTAATTGGGTATTTACTATGATACATGTATACATCAATATAGATTTCAGACTATTTTGGATACCATTGTTTATCGGTACAATTCTAGGAATTGACCTGCTTGTGTTGTCAACAACCCAACGAAAGGCCTAACGGTGCAGGTCACTGCGTTAACAATAGGAGATACCTTTCTCGGTGATTGGGTTATAATATATTTCTAAAGATAATAGTTACTAACATACTAAGAAATTTAACCATATGCTACAATCAAACAAAAATAGTTAATAACATACTAGGAAATTTCACCGATTGATATTTATGACTTAGCTAGTATAAAATTCGTCTCGGGTTATAGAACGTGTTGCGGACAATCATTTAAGTATTAAATATATGGATAAAGGTTTTTCTTTACAAATCTTATAACAATAGTTAAGGACTATATAACGAATATCACCAAGGAATGTTGTTTTTTCCCTCAAATGTATTACTTTGCCTGTTATCCGAGAGTTTGAATATAACGGTTAAATATATGATAATGTATCTGATAACTCGTTGTACGCTTGCGCTGATAAAATATATGTCGATTAGTAGTATGTACAATAATATGTATTGGTTACATGACGAGTCGGGCGGCTCGAATATAATATGGTGTGTACAATAATATGATACGATAATATGGTATGTGTACAATAATATGTCTTGGTCACATGATGAGTCGGGCGGCTCGAATATAATATGGTGTGTATAATAATATGATATAATAATATGGTATGTGTACAATAATATGTATTGGTCACGTGATGAGTCGGGCGGCTCGAATATAATATGGTGTGTACAATAATATGCTGTGTGTACAATAATATGTCTTGGTCACGTGATGAGTCGAGCGGTGGGTGAGGTGGGTGGGGGCGGTAAAATATACGTTACGCGCGTATGCAAACTGCGGCGGGTGGGGTGGTAAAATATACGTCACGCACGTATGCGAGGGGGGCGCGTAAAATAGCCGAAAATATTTCAGCCGACCCGTATTTTGGCCGAAAAATATTTCAGCCGAAAAATAATTGATTGGACAAGTATTTTAGCAGAACCGTATTTTGGCCGACAAATATTTCAGCCGACAATATTTTATCCGACAAATATTACCACCGACCGTATTTTAGCCGACAAATATTTTGGCCGACAGTATTTTATCCGACAAATATTACAGCCGACATTATTTTAGCCGAAAAATATTACGGCCGACCGTATTTTAGCCGACAATTGTTCTATGTTATTACTTATGAGTAAAGACCGGATTTTTGTGCAGCTAAAATCTAAAAAATGTGCAATTAAAATGTTAAAATGTGCAAAAACGTGCAAAAATAAAATTTTCATTATAGGTACTTCTAATTTTAATTCTAATAAGTAATAACTAATAACTGACCTTACAATATTTGATTTAAATAATAATAAACTGACAATTTGTATATAACTGACTTTACAATATTTGATTAAAATGTATAATCATGTACCTACATTTCCAAATTTTTTTCTTTAAAATTATGTCTTCTGTCACTTATATGTGTTTTAACTGTGAAAACACACGTTCTACGTCGACACTTGTTATCGGGCATTGTTTATAGCAGCTTATAATAGCAGAATCTTCTTTAAAATCTACATCATTTCCATTTATTGAATTGTTGTACAGTTTTAAAATATTGTATCCGGGATTTTTATCAAATACTAATTTGAATTTTTCATATAGTATTTGTCCCTTTTCATTTTCAATTGTTTTAAGTCCATCTCTTACTGTTTCAACTACATTTATTTGATAATTTAAAGTTGAGTTTTGTTTTTTCCAGTTTTGTAATTGAATTTGGCAACTCGGACAAATGTGATCGAATAAATGTTAAATCAGATATAATTGATGTAGTACTCAAAATGGACTTTACTTTTTGGACAGATTGGGCGTCATCTTCTATATTAGATACCAATTCTTTAAATTTACTGAAATAGATATAAAAGTCCAATACTTTGTATAAAAACATAATATAGCACCGATAAAAATAATACAAAAATACAAAAATATTTGTACAAAAGTACATTTTTATAAAAAAAACCCGAAACGTGCAATTTTGTGCAAAAACCCAAAAACGTGCAATTTTGTGCAACATAAAACTTTCTTTAAATTAATCTACATCTCTTGATTTGGATTTGTAGCTTTTTTCTATTGAATTTAGAACACGCCATAAAAATATGCAATTGCACGGGAATCCGGTTTTTACTTATGAGCAACCGCGTACCTGAACCTTGGTTCAATTTTGCTGGTTATATTTTATCAACAAAATTAATTATTGTTATCAAGTATGATGTCACATTGTCTCTTGATAAGACTGACCGTTCAAGTTTGAATTTCGAATCAAACTTTTAGGGCCAGTTGCACCGTCTCTGATTAAAGTTAACCGGAGTTTAATCGGCCAAATTTGCCCGGTTAAATATCTGTTATCAGCTGATTAAGCTTAATCAAAGTTTAACCGTAGACGGTGCAACTGGCTCTTATCACGATCATTTCAATAATTCAATATTTCATAAGATATACAATGAACTATTATACTATAATAGGTAGAAAACAATGGTAGAAAAAGATTGATTTTTTTGGTGTTTGAGTTATTTTTTCTGTAAGAAACTAACTTTGAAAAACGTGTTCTTTACAAGTTATACATAATATACACAAATCATTCAGTTAAGTATTAAATATTTATAATATCTTACTATCATACTAATGTATTATACTATTTCAATTCATACTATTCACTAATTATCCTCCAATTTATGCTGGTGTACACAATTTTTATAATTATTAACCATACCTATATACTTATGAGTATTTTTCTTTTTGAGCCACTGTTTGTACGTGTTACACGAATATTTGCTTTTGTCATTTGCGTGTCAATGCGGTTATTTATTTGAATAGTTTTTTCAAGGTGAGTGGCAATTAGACACGTTTTACTTAGTATTTATTAATAATTTTAATAATACTTTGCAAAAATTCAATAATCATCTATCCATCTATCCATGTGCACATTAATAGTAACTATAAACTGCACAACTAAATATCTACTTAATTTATCAATTCATACAAGTACTGCATTAATTTATAATGAACTAAAAGTAAATGATTTTAGGTATATTTTTATTTTTATACTTTAGTGGAACTTTAGAAAAAATAAACATTTGATTATCTGCTCGGATCATGATCATAGTACAAGATACAAACAAAATATAAATATTCCTTTACCTATTTATAATAGAGTTTTTGGTCAAATGAGTGTTTTATAATATAATGGTCTTAAATGATGTATTCTAATAATATTGTATTGATAAGAATTGCTTACCCCAACACAGGCTTTGCTTAAAGGGGGTGCTGAAATCTAATTTATACTACATTTTTGCATACAATGTATCACTGTTTATTTTGCAAAATATATAATATTATATTATTATTACTTATAATTGTTTTATCACTAATAAATGTGTAGTGTAGGGTGTATGGGTTAGAATAAAGCTGTTCAGCTCGATAATAAAATGAATGAATAAGTAAGCATAATTATATGATGCTTGCATATTTGCGTTGTTAATTTACTATATTGGTATTAAAAACTAAAATTCTATTTCTGTTTTAAAGCGTAAAAAAGTAGAGAATACATAATTTTCACAGAAATACAAAATATCATTGAAACAGAAACAAATATTAAAACATCCAAAACCAGTGTAACTGATCAAGCAGAAATGTATTTAATTCAAAAATAAATTAAAGATTTAAAAAAGAAGAATCCTTCCTAAAAAATCATCCTTTTGACTATCATTCCCTTGAATCTAATAACACATTGTTTGAAATCTACTATGCTATTAGTACTTAAATCTATGTTTGATATACCTAATTGTTGATTTATGTTCAAAAATTAATTTGAGTTATTTTTATAACTGGAAAGTTGAAAAATTCTGTCTTAAAGACCAAATTCTCATGATTTTAATACAATTAAGATTAAATTTACCTTAGCCAGATTAAAAACTAGTGAATCCATTTTTGGTAGTACTATTTTAATA
>NC_042493.1:65020640-65023033 GCF_005508785.2 Acyrthosiphon pisum | reverse complement strand
CACGGTAAAATAAAAGTCTTCAAGGGGGACATTTCCCCTTGAAAAAAAAAAAATTACCGTGGAAAAGCTGGCTGTGAACATACAAATATATACTACTTGTAATGTTATGTTTCTTATACTGGTATTATTTGAAAGGAACGGATACTATCCGTTACAACTCTATATATGATAACCTAATGATACCTATATGATATCCATAACCTTTCCAACTATGACGCCCATCTAATAGTAACGGAGCTTGGGCAGAGGCGTGCCCAGGATAAAAATGTAGGACAGGCCTGGTTATAATTGTTTTAATTTATATAGGTATACATTATTTTTTAGAAACTTTTTATAACATTTTTAAATTTAATTAGAAAAAATGATCACATAATATACCTAATATAACACAATTAATTCCTCCTGTTTGACTTGTTAATAATATTTCAAAGATATTAAAAGTGAATACAAGTGAAACAATAGTTTTTTTTAACGATTTGACGATTGTCGGCGGAGAACAGTCAGTGACGAACGTTTAATTAATAACAATCATTTCGGGAATATTGTCTATTATTTACAATTTTTAGTCGTCGTCTAATAAACAGTAGGAACTGTGGCCACAATTATTCACGCCTGATATTAAAGTGTGTAATAAATAAATAATCTTTGTTCCAAATTGATTTCATTTCGTAATACGAAAAAAAGACAGGGTAGGCCCGGGCCTACCAGGCCTACCCGCTGAGCACGCCACTGAGCTTGGGTATGATACTCAGGCTATTAACGTTATACCGAACAGTGAAGAGAAATATATATCTTTCTCGAAATATATAAGTAGTACCTTCACTGTTCGGTTTATCGACACGTACCGATTTATGGCGTCAAGTTTATCGTTCCTGGCTGAAAATTTGGTTACACCATATATATTTCTCTTATGACTCCACCAATAACTCCACCGGTACGTCCTCGCTCGCCTTCACTAAAAATCCGTTACTCATCGCCTTGTGTTTCTGGGTAATCGCGGTACTACACCCTCTTGCCTCCTCCGTCTTCGCCAAGATCGCCTCAAAATCCGCGTAAATGACAAACGGGTGCCTAACCGCGTTTTTCCACGCCCTGAACTCAACACAATCACCCTCCTTCGGCATCTCCGGTAAAATTGGTTTGTGCGCCCCGCAAATCAATTTGTGTTGGTTCAGGGCCTCCTGTCCGCTCAACTTGAATTTCAAATTCCGGTTGTCGAAGCTGGTAAAGCATCTCTTGCAAAAAATAGCGTGATCATTATGCCTAGTTTTTTGCGGTCGCACCAGCCGGTAAAAATTCGAGATATATACGTAATGCGAGTTGTCGCCGTCCTTCACCAGTAGCAGGTCGAAATGGTTTGATTTTTCATCGTCGACTACACGTAGCGGGTACACCTCGTACGTGGGGAATTTCTGGGGTGGTTGAAACTTTTTCTCTACCCCATAGATGTTAATAGACACGTTAATATTATTTTTTTCAAATTTATTGATGTCTGATAGTGGTGTCGGAAACGAAATACCTTCAAAATTATATTTGTTCTCATGCCTCGTATATTTATCACCCTCCACACGACATACCGCCTGACCCGTAACATGACTCCCCAAAATTGCCCACTTGAAACACTCCTGATCCGTGTTTTGTGGGTTGATATTAGCCCGCTTCCTGTCGATATACGCCAGTAACTCTATATATGATGATCCGCCCATCGGAGTATATTTGTAGACCGCCACTAATAACCCGTCCATGGACTCTAAAGTAAAACCGCTGCCTCTCCCGATGTAGTCATCTTTCTCTTTAACCAATTTCATATACGCTCTCTCTACAATTGTTCTGATGTCGCTATCTGGAAAGATTTCTGTCGCTATCGTCTTGAATGCCCTGTTATCCGATGAGTTTGGCACGTTTGAACGGTTATAAGTCGCCTCGAGTTTAAGATTGAATTTAATACCATGTTTTTGTAATGAGGCCTTTAATAAATTTACTAGTTCAGGCATGAGTGGTCGAAGAAAGTCGGAATAAATCAATGTATTGCCGATATTTTTAGCATAGTGCCAAACTATTTTTCTATTTGCGGACGACAAAATCTCAACAAACCCGGGGACCTTCACCATTTCCATCCTAGTCTTTTTCGCGTTAATGAGGTGGTATTAGCCGTAGAAACGCGTTTCCCATTTACGGCTACAGTGTAAGAATCTTTAAAAATAAAAAAAAACCTAATATCAATATCTAATAAAATAAATTTAATGGAGAGTAGTATACATTTGTATGTTCACAGTCTACTTTTTGTGTCACCACGGTAATTTCACACCGTTCAAGGGAGAATGTTCCGCTTGGACACAATAATTTTACCATGTAAAAATTATGAGATTTGTACACTTTTTACACGGTAATTT
>NC_042493.1:65018499-65019712 GCF_005508785.2 Acyrthosiphon pisum | reverse complement strand
CAGTTTAAAATATGTATCCGGGATTTTATCAAATACAAATTGAATTTTTCATATAGTATTTGTCCCTTTTCATTTCAATTGTTTTAAGTCCATCTCTTACTGTTCAACTACATTTATTTGATAATTTAAAGTTGAGTTTTGTTTTTCCAGTTTTGTAATTGAATTTGGCAACTCGGACAAATGTGATCGAATAAATGTTAAATCAGATATAATTGATGTAGTACTCAAAATGGACTTTACTTTTTGGACAGATTGGGCGTCATCTTCTATATTAGATACCAATTCTTTAAATTTACTGAAATAGATATAAAAGTCCAATACTTTGTATAAAAACATAATATAGCACCGATAAAAATAATACAAAAATACAAAAATATTTGTACAAAAGTACATTTTTATAAAAAAAACCCGAAACGTGCAATTTTGTGCAAAAACCCAAAAACGTGCAATTTTGTGCAACATAAAACTTTCTTTAAATTAATCTACATCTCTTGATTTGGATTTGTAGCTTTTTTCTATTGAATTTAGAACACGCCATAAAAATATGCAATTGCACGGGAATCCGGTTTTTACTTATGAGCAACCGCGTACCTGAACCTTGGTTCAATTTTGCTGGTTATATTTTATCAACAAAATTAATTATTGTTATCAAGTATGATGTCACATTGTCTCTTGATAAGACTGACCGTTCAAGTTTGAATTTCGAATCAAACTTTTAGGGCCAGTTGCACCGTCTCTGATTAAAGTTAACCGGAGTTTAATCGGCCAAATTTGCCCGGTTAAATATCTGTTATCAGCTGATTAAGCTTAATCAAAGTTTAACCGTAGACGGTGCAACTGGCTCTTATCACGATCATTTCAATAATTCAATATTTCATAAGATATACAATGAACTATTATACTATAATAGGTAGAAAACAATGGTAGAAAAAGATTGATTTTTTTGGTGTTTGAGTTATTTTTTCTGTAAGAAACTAACTTTGAAAAACGTGTTCTTTACAAGTTATACATAATATACACAAATCATTCAGTTAAGTATTAAATATTTATAATATCTTACTATCATACTAATGTATTATACTATTTCAATTCATACTATTCACTAATTATCCTCCAATTTATGCTGGTGTACACAATTTTTATAATTATTAGCATACCTATATACTTATGAGTATTTTTCTTTTTGAGCCACTGTTTGTACGTGTTACACGAA
>NC_042493.1:65017337-65018449 GCF_005508785.2 Acyrthosiphon pisum | reverse complement strand
TTTTTTTTATAAACTCAGAGTCGTTGAATGGACGAATTACACTTGCAGGCTATCATTTTCAGCAACTACGAAACCTAGCTCGTACTCCTGATTCGTTTTGATTATGTTGTAATTTAAAACTATTTTTGTTGATTAGTTAATGAACTTTTAAAATTGTTTATTTTAATCTGTCTAAGATCACCAGTGAGAGTGTCAAATTTTAATTTATGCTCTGTTTCATAGTGACGTTTAACATTATACTATTTTACAGTTAAAATGGTTTTTTTGCAAATTAAACATAATAGTTTACCTTTATTTTCGATAAAAAAATATAAATCCGTCCATGATTCGTTGAATGTACGATGTTCATCACTAATTTTACGTTTTTTTGACATTGAATTGATAGGTTATTATAAAACAGTTGAAATTTAAACTTCACGTTGGAATGTTTCGAAACGAACTGCACTAAGCCACTAAGGCCATAACCAATACGTATTTGTCATAATCGACGATATATACATTACATAAGATTAGATTACGTTTTCGATCATAGCTTATCTCGCATTGATTAAATATTATTTATATATTTATAACAATTTAAGCTACAAAATTAAAATTTTAAACACCATGAATTATATTTGGAGGGCCTCAGCAAAAAGTTCCGAGGGCCGCATGCGGCCCGCGGGCCGCGGGTTGCCGGTGCCTGATCTAAAGTATCAATAATTTTATTGCAATCAACTTCTTTTATTAAAATAATTATAATTTACAATATACTATATAGTATATTATTATTATTAATTATGGTTCTAAGAACTAACAAGTAAACAATACTAAAATCTATAGAATATATTATGGCGCATTATTCATTAAGCAATACGTGTTGCTATCTATACAGACCAGTTGAGGTTTTTGTTTTTGTTTGGAAATATCAGCTATTTTTATATTTTTTGTGAATATTCTAGATCTATGCATACCTCACCCTACCACAATGATGAACGACGTCGATACCGCGCGGTACGATATGACCGACGAGTGACCAATGCGTATTTAGTATTTACTATTGTACTATCTAATATAATATTAATATATTTTTGTTTATGGTTAACGAGTATAACGGCGGCAGCGCATTGTCA
>NC_042493.1:65017100-65017237 GCF_005508785.2 Acyrthosiphon pisum | reverse complement strand
TTAATTAGTGTTCTTCATGACATTTTGTATATTAACTTAAGCCAAAATTATTGCCTGCCATAAGGTTTGAATAATTTTAAAAAATTGTAGAATAACATTAGATTGTACTTAAATTTAATTTTCCTAAACCACTATTG
>NC_042493.1:65015654-65017000 GCF_005508785.2 Acyrthosiphon pisum | reverse complement strand
AATTACCTTGATAATTGATATTATCACACCCACACCCCTTAAATTACAGGTCTAGTGGCGCCTATGACAAAGTATAAACTAGAAGTCTATAAATCATAAGTATACCTATAACCTGTACCTACTTTAGCAACATCGCATTCAGTAACTTCACGCAGATAGGGATATTAACGGTGCCTACAACATTTCCGCGATACCCATAGGTACTAATATTAAACTTCACATATCACAAAATAACTGCTATATAACATCTCTGATAATCTTTTTTGCACACAGGGTGGTGGCTACCTATGTATTTTGTGGCTGGGGGACCGCCCACCAACCAAACATTTTGAAGAAGCAATTAAACCAAAATAATACCTTCGACACACTACTATTTTTGTGTGCACTACAAGTTACAAAATATTACAACACACTTTATGGCTTGTGCACTAAAAAAAATAAAAATGTGAACCTGCCACGTAAGATTTTATATAGATCAGATCAAGCAAGGTTTCATGTTCAACCGTACTGTAGGTCGTAGATGTGAGATTATAAGAAGATATTGATATTTTTTAAATAACGATTTTGAAAAGAAAAAATGTAGAAATTGTGTTCATTGGGTATTTGGGTGTAATGTATAATTAATTAATTATTTGTTTTCGATAAATGTGTGATCTTCGGTATTCATATGAAACACTAAACAGAGTAATAAGGTACCCAAGGATAATATTATGATTTTTTAATTGTATATTTTAGGAATCCCGGAAAAAAAGGACAAGAAAAAAAGAACACAGAAAAAAGAACAACAGAAAAAAAAGAACACGGAAAAAAGAACAATTTACAATTTGAAATTTTTAAAAATGTTAAGAAAGTACCAGTGGCGCAACTAGGGCTGAAATGTTGGGGGGTTTGCTGTAGCCCCCACCTGACATTACATGAAAATTAACCTGTGGGGATGATGCCCCCACACCCTCATATATGTTCACTTAAAAATATAAGAAAATCGGAACTTATATTGTATATCGGAATGTATATTATAATCGGAATTTCAAAACAAAGTTTGTCAGGGCTTTTTTTTTACATTTTTTTTACATGCAAAAAAAAAATTGAAAAATCGATAGGTTGCTAAACCAGAATTATGCCAAAAAATCATACCAATAAAATCAATTATTTATTTACTCATACCTTATTTTTTAATATTTTTATTATAATTTTCAAATTATCATCTCACGGTACAAAAATACGCTCTGGAAGTTGGATCCGATGACACGAAGTTGGCTTAAGATGTTATACGGTGGATAATGAACAAAAAAAAAAAACATACTATTTATAAAAAAATGCAAATTAGACTTGTAACATTATATGAA
>NC_042493.1:64988776-65015031 GCF_005508785.2 Acyrthosiphon pisum | reverse complement strand
TATAATTAAGTAAAAGTAAATTATTATGTATAGTACTATAAAAACAGAAGAAACATATATTATAATAATATAATATAACTCATATAACTAAGTATCTATAACGGATTTATCATAAAATAACTTTCAGGCTTGTATTTTACCAGCCAAACTCAGAAATGGATTGGCCCGGGTGGTAAGACGGGGAACCATAAAATAATATAAGTTATAGAAAATGGTAAAATAAACATTTGGTGAAAATTTCAAGTACATATACAAGTATCTGTGGTTATTCGTTTTTGAATTACAACTAAATAAGAAAATGGTTCAATGAAATTTCCAACGGTAAAAATGTAAACTTCAAACGCTCATAAATAAATTGTTTGACTTTCTGGTAAACTTTTTCTTTGTTAAAGTTTGAAAAACTTAAGAGGAATCTTGTGTTAAATTTATAAACCTTAGATATAAATAGAAACATTTTTATGAATTTCTGACTCAAAATAATTTGCACATTTTTATGATTTTATTCTAACTTTAGACGCTCATAAAAAATTATTGTGGGTTTACGCTAAAATTTGTTTTGAGTTTCTGTTAACAACACCTCATGAGGAACTTTCTATTAAATTTTTAAGTATTTTGACCGACCAGAAAAAATTAAATCGTTTTCTTTAAATTTTGTTTTTGAAAATACTGTGAATTTTCATAATTGACTTGTTTTGTACCAATTATATTCACATTCCCATAAGAAGAGTTGCCTAAGCTTAAAATTAAAGCATTATTTCTACTAGAAAATTGTTTACATTAAAAAAACACATTATTGTAAGATTAATACATCATCGTGATCGTTCTCTTTGGAATCTAAAATAACAATCTTAAAGCATTTTACTTTTACGTGTAATAAACTTAATATAACTTGTAAAACTGTTTACGTCATACGATATTGTATACAATTTGGCATTTGCATTCACCCTTACCTTTACAATCATTAGTAATCAAATTAGTATTTAAATTAGTAAGAAATAAAATTTAACTTAAATTTGAATTAAACAGTCCTGTAAAGAATACTTTTAAAAAGTACATGAGTAAAATACTCAAATACATTTTTTTTAAGTATTTAAGATACTACTCAAATACATTAATTGTAAAGTATTTCAAATACTACTCAAATACTTTTGGTTTTTAAAGTGGGTTTTTAATTATCGTAATATAAACACATAGGTAGTAGGTAATCTAATAGTTATCTAATAGTTTTAAAGGGAATATTGTTATATATATATATTGTTATATTAACTTTTTTTAGAAATCTAGTTTTCACAAACCTTTGGGCTTCGGCTAACACAGAAATACTGAATATTAAATAAAACTATTATTCCATTATTGTAGTTGACAATTATATTTTTCCAACCAATTATTTCGAATAAAAATAAAATTTTTGAAATAAAAAACCAAAGTATTCAATACCAAAAAGTATTTAATACAAAAAAAAGTATTTAAAATACCATTCAAAATACGTCATGCTGAAAGTATTTAAAAAGTTATTCAATACTTAAAAAAGTATTTGAATACTTTTACTTAAATACTTTACAGGACTGGAATTAAACGATAAATTAACGTATTCGATGAAAAACGATTCCTACGGATACATTTTAGATAAATAATAACAGTTGAATATTTCTGTACCTAATTATGTTTTGAGAAACTCATTTTACTTCTATTCTACGTATTATTATAACTAAGATGGGCATGCTAATATATATTAAAAATATACAATGTCGACAAGTTATTAAAAATACTTCCCGCTGGGTGACTAAAATATTTATACTATTATATAACATTATTGCGTAGGTACGATATCCTGTCGCGTTATCGATTCGTAAGTCCGGATTCGTCGCCGGATGGGCCGAATCGTCGTCAGGCGCACGCAACAACACAACGTACTCGGCGATCGATACGAGACGGTATCGACGCGCAAAAGGCGTACACGAGTTGTACACGACGCGTGTCATGCGATCGCCACAAGTTACCGGCTCCGAAACCACCTCCTCCACTACTACTGCCCCCTCAACATCAAACCACCATCACAACAACGACGGACAAACAGCTGAGGCCCGTCGCGCGACGGCGGCGTCCGCAGTTCCGCACACCGCTGGGCGAGAGCGTTCCGAGAAATTATTGTCATGTGCGCGGTGCGTTGAACACGCGCGCGCGGACAGACACCACGCGCTTCGTGCACACGCACGCGGCCAGCCCGCACGCACAGCCGCGCTCACGCGTACGCACATGCGCTCGCCACTGCGCCGCAGCTGCACTTACGGCCGTAGAAAAGAGTAACCTACGCGTAATACTATGTTTAGAACCATTGATTATAAAATAATCAGTAAATTATTGTAATATTATACATTTATACAACACGACTTTGAATAAATTGCTCGCCGGCCCGGCCGTGTTGAGTGTTGTCGTCGTTGTTGTGAAATAAAACTCCCGATAGATGGCGATAAGAAATTATAACAATGTTATAATGTCATTATAATTTATGATATAAATTCCTATTTTATTCCGACCGACGACGACTCGGATGGGTGCGGTGCGGAGAAAACAGGTTTTTACCAGTCACTTGACAGTCGGAACGGTGTCACCGATCGCCCATCGTAAACATTCAAAACGAAATCAACGATAATATTAAGAACAGAATATTTGTTCTGTTTTTTCCTATACTATAAGTCTGTAACAGTAATAAAACGAAGCCGATGCCATACTTCGTATTATTTATACAGATTTGAAGATAATATTGTAAAATGTCATTATAAACAGACAATAATCAATTTATTTGTATAATTTTTTTTTTAAATTTAATTATAAAATTGAAATTGGTGTAGCAAAAAAATCATAAATTTTAATATCCTGTAATGTGTTGAACATGATTATAAATACTATAATATTTTTTTCTAATATTCGTTAAGTTAGTATTTATTATATTTAGCAGCATTTTGAAAATGTATATTCCCTTCTCTTGAATTTTCCCAATTACATGCCTTATACGTTTTAGTCCTTAATAAAAGATCAACAATATAATTTAATTTGAACTTTGCGAATAAAGAATTTATTAAAATCGAAAGCTTTCGACGTATTACTTTCATTGATTTTTCTTTCAACTTTTAAAATATATTTTACATTTTTAACCCACTGCTGAAGGCACGATCAGTGAACGATCTATAGTGTTCATAATCAATGGTAGTATAGTAGTATGCATAGTACCATGGTACGTATTATGATAAAACGATTGCATAATATTATTATAATTTATCATAAATACAACATATACACGCCATACGCGCGCGTCCAGTGGGAGAGGGCCAAAGTACGGATATGAGTGACAGAGTGCATTGTGGGGAAACGGTTAGGTAAGCGAATGCTTACTGCCTACTGGCTACTACAGAAACTGACTGCCTATATTATACATTATACACGAGCACACGGCTACCCGCAAGCTCAGATTAAGGATTAATCGGGCTCCGGGACACGATATACTTAGTGCCCCCTTTCATATTTAACATCAAAAAATTGTATGCCTAAATTTTACGACTGTGTAAAATTGTATAATTTTGTACTATATAACCACGTTCAATCGTAAATTATAGATAATAAAGACTATCATCTATGCGTACGATGTAGTTCAAAACTCCCATTTTATAAACTTCATCATAGAATATCAAGTTTATATATTTTATTATAATTTAGTAATTTTACGTGATATAAAAATAAGAAAATTTTATTTTGTAATTACTAAATACTAAAATTATTTTGTTTTTTTAAAAACTACCTATTTTGAACATATTAAAAATAGGCCCCGGAACCTTGCCCCTCCTGGACCCCCTTAACCGGGCTTGGCTACACGTCGTCATGTGTAGTACGCATTGCTATTGAACATAATTTAATTACAGTCTAACGATATAAAATGTATATTATAAATGGTCCAGGATTGGTAAATTGGGTTCCAAATGACCTTATCTAGGTATAAATGTTAGTATGTTCATTCCATTTTTTTAATATCTAATCATCTTTATTAGAAGTCAAATTTTATAATATTATGTATATATATTTTATATTATATTTCATATTACATAATATTATATTCTGAATAAATAAATAAATATATGGTATAAAATATTATGATCTGTGTTTATTATAATATTATGTTCTTGGTAAAAACTTGAATGATCGGGCCGAACAGGTTTTTTTACCCGGGACTTAACTTACCGCTTTCAAAATGTATCCAAATTATCGCAGACGTAATTTACCTAACCCCAGATGGTCAAATAGTCACACAGGGTCATCCTGGTCCTGACGATTTGCGGGGCTCAGGCGGAAGAGTAAAATCTCATGGCCTAACGCCGAAAATATCATTATTGTCAGTTGCATATAAGAATATAAGATAATAGGATATAAGGGAGCAAGGGCATAAATAGACTTAAAAAATATAGTACCTTGTAACTACAACAATATGAATAAGTAAATAAATTAATATTTAATAACAAAACACGTCATAATATACTTAAAAAATAACATTGGTAAAATAAGTCAATAAATATTGTATATAGAAATACACTAACACTATATAAAAATGTATAATACATTTATCTTTCTACTTTTCAAATCAAAAAATGTATCAATAATACCATTATATTTTAGTTGGTCAGCAATTTCTTTTTCTATAGATGTTATACTTAAGTTGGTGACTTTTTCATAGGACAGAATGCTTTAAAATTAATTTTTTTTTATAATTTTCACCTTTGAAAATTAAATTTTAATTATTAACTTGTTTGAAATTTGACACATTCATTTGACGTCAGCTAATAAAGGTAGGTAGTCAAAATTACAACAATTTTATTGAATGTATTAAAGAATGTATTAAAGAACACATTTACGAATTTAGTCTTTACGATTGTTATTCGTAATTAATTGTTTATCCATTTACCCGTCGATTGAAATCACTATACGATTTTTGACCCTACCCGCGGCCGTACGCGTCAAGACTCAAGACGCACGCACGGACGCACGGTGGTTATGTCATTTCGTCATAAGTCATTATACTTGTTAGCTATTAACTTATAAATATAATAATAATATGATACGCAAATATTATATTATGATTTATAGCTACATGATATATTAATTATTAAGTATGTTCGAACGCGCACTTGTGTGTCGTGTGTGTACTACTGTTGTCTGTTGTAGTACTGTACCATTTATATTATAGTATGCTTTTACTTGTTTTTGTTTTATGTAACATAATATTTACCTATTGATGCATATTCAATAGTCAATACCTACCGAATTGCGTGTGCTTTTTACCTCCCGAATGCCGATAAATGAATATAATATATAATTATATAAAATTAGCAAATAAATAATAAACCATTGCGTACACATTGTCTATTATACACCGTGTATAATACACGTCGTTTATTCTCCCTTATTCCCCCTCCGGACCGGCACCAACGTTACCAGACCATCTCCCAACGCCGCGTAAAAAGTTTCTGGCAACTGGTTATGCGTCGTCGCGGCATTGTATCGATAAAAAAAAACCCCGTAATATATTATGCGAACGCACTACGCATACATAGACATGAGTATAGACATGAGTATAGACACACAGTCACGCACACGTTCATTATTGCATAATATTAATTAATAATTATTATATAAACATAGTAAACATTTATTGTCTAAATTGTACCGAGAGAATAGATTCGATTGACACAGACCAGTCTGGTTCGGTGATATCGTATTTCTTTAATCGCGAACATGACAATATGAAATCTCTACTCAGAGACGTAAAACACTACATCACAATAAAATAATATGTCGTTCCCCATTGTAGAATTTTTTAGTATATTTAATTTTTTTTATAATTTCTCAACAGCCTATAAAAATAAAATTGGGTTGGTAGGTAACTACTATATACAGGAGGTGTAAAGTGTACCTAGTGAATAGGTCATTGTAATTAATGTGTTTAATTTAAATTCAATGATAAATGATTGAGTACAAAAAACGATTCTGAGTGGTCTGTGGAATCGTTCGTCTATATTAGTAAATATATTTTATTTATTTATTATACAGAGTGTATCTCATATCATTCTACGCGGTTTTTTTTAACGATTATGGATCGATGATATAGAATTTCGTTAAAACAAAAAAGACGTGTTTCTATATTTCTAACAATTTCAACATTTTTAAACACGCAGGTGTACCAATAGCAAAATTAACTTTAATTTTTCAAATGGTAACTACTATATTTTAATGGATTCCGATAAAGCTTTTTTTCTGAAAATGTTGATTGTCAAATCTTCAATTTTGGTTTGTTAGTTTATTAAGTATGGTCCTTAGGCTCTAAAGTTAAATAAAATATGCATTAATACATTTAACTGAAATAATTGATATAGGTTTCATTTACAAAAGCTAAATGATTTTTTCTTATATCATAACTTTTTGATACACTTAAATATAATAATAATAATATAATAAAAAATTATTTAGCTCTTGTAAATTAAACCTATATCAATTATTTTAGTTAAAAGTATTAATGTATATTTTACTTAACTTTAGAGCCTGGAGGACCATAGTTAATAAACTAGCAAACCAAAATTGAAGATTTAACTATCAAAATTTGTTAGTCAAAGACAGAATTTACTATCAAAAACCATTAAATAACAATTAATTATTTTCATTATTATATGTGTATATTGTATTGTACAACCTTTATAATGCAATTAAAAAGCCACTGGATTGTGTAATATTTTTTATTTTGTTTATTTGTTTTAAATGTAAGTGAACTGAAAATTAACAGTCTTTATTTGACTGGCTCAATAACATGTGCCCACAGTTCACTTCTTGACCAATAAATTAGAAACATAGTTTTCATGCTCATTGTACCCATATCAAAGCCAATAACTTTGCTTGCAATTATTAATTCAAACAATAATTTTGTTTGCATACTCTGGTTCATCTACTCAGGTCTTAAAACTCAAATAGCCGTTCTAACCAAACAAACTTGTAAACTACATATATACTTCATAAAAAAACTGTTTTAATACTACTTAAATACTGTTAGAAAAACATAATTTAAAATGAAAAAACAGAGATTATCAATTCAAAAAATACAACACCAGCTACAATTCAATATTTATGACTAAGCTACAATAAAAAAAATAATGGATTATATAAAAACAATTGTAATGGAATGTTTTAATAGTATTTTAAACAGAAATTATAAGAATGTAGCACATTATAACGTTCGTGGATAATATAATATTAATATCAAATTATTTGATTTAAATACCAACAAGGCAACAACCAACATATTATTGTTATCATGCCGTATTGATGATAAGATAATAACGTGATAATATTTCACCACCACGCATAATATGGTGGCCTGCTATCTACTGTTTAATATCACAGAAGTCAGAAATATGTTTGATAATAATATGTGATATCCATGATTTATTTGTCTTGGTGGTGGGGAGTGGTATATCAATAACAAATTACCGACTTACTAGTATGTCCAGGCGTCCGGCCCACTAATCACGATGTCTATTACATTTTCTTCGAGACTTTAATGTTGGAAATAAAGTTATATAATTTCCAATTTTTTTCGTAAAATGAGTTCAGAGTTCCCATTCGGCTCTTTCATCATTATTCAACTTCTGTTTACCTAAAATTTCCCTGCGCGGAGGGAATTTCCCTACCACATAACAACACTGGCTTGACTCCGGTGGATTCCGTCGTCAGCGGAAAATAATATTATAATATTATTATGTTGTCGCGTAGATGATAACATGGACGGCACAGGGACAATGGTATCCTCGTCGGTATTGCTGATAAGTGCGCGCGCGTGAACTTTGCCGTGTGGACGAGGACGACGACAGTCAACAGCACTACCAGCAGGTAATATGAGTTATATAAGTTTTGTTATTATTGTTGTAAGGCACCTTAACTATATTGCAATATATTGTGTTTATTAGTCTACAACGTACGTTTCGTTTGTGTGTGAATATTATAATATTTTATACACGCGCGTGTGAGTGTGGTGCGACGATTTTCGCTAGTGTCTTCCACAAGTTCACGCTTATACTTAATTGTGCATAATTCAGGTTTGTGTGTGTATTTAACTATTTAAGGTACGTATGTGTTCGGATCAGTATATTATGTAGTTGGTACCTTGAACTTGCCTTTATTATTTATGATTTTTATTCTCATAATAACACTGATTTTGATTGTCCAGATTTATGTAATGATGATGGGCTTCATATTTTAACAATTTTGATAATTTAATGTTTGGTTTCTGTTCACTAATTACTTTGCTACAGAGTAATAATACAGTATGCATACATCGGTGAATCCTAGTGACCTAGTACTTCCTTAGACCATATATTGTAACTGCCTTAGCAATTATATATCTAACAACAATAATTATCAAATAACTTGAATAATGTTATTGGTACTAACCTATGATGGTACCATACATTTTTTATTTTTTATAAAACACTTGATGACAATTCTTTATCTTTGATTAAAATGTTTGCCTGTAAATATTATTCGATGTCCACATTATTTCCAAAATAACTGTTTAGAGAATATCAGATTGATGATTATTTGTTTTTTATTAAAATGTATTACATTTAAAAAAAATAATTTATTTTATAATTATAAGTAGTGAAGTGTGTTTTCTTAAACAAAATTCTTATTTTTCATTGAAAATTTCTTTAGTTTTAATTTAACTTAAAATTAAATTGTTACATCTATTTTAATTAGGAAGAAAACTATGATGGGTACAGTTAAATATTATTATAATCTAACTTAATTTAATTGTTGTTCAAGGAATTTTTTAAGCCTTTTTTAGTTGATGACATTAGGTTAGTTAGGTTAGTATGTTACTCATGATACATTGGAAATAGAAAGGTATATGTATTTTTATTAGGATATAAGGTTGAATTATTTTGAGTTATCCTGAATCCTTATTTTCATTGAATACTACCTACCTACTTGATTTGTGTTAAATTGAACTATTGTCTATTAATTATTATAATTGATAAGAAATATTTTATTGCAAGTCCTGTATATTAGATCCCGGTAAATATTGGAATGAGTCTTCTTTTATACTATTCAAATAACTTTTACTGTTCTTATTTCTTTAACATTTTTATTTTTTTAAGATTTTTGAGCTAGACAATTTTTATTAACATTATTACCTACTCTTGTATAAATTATTAGTATTACAATAACTGTAAAATAAATATTTATATTATTGTATGCCTATGTATTAGTTAAACATTCACTTTCAAAATTTCATAGATAAATGTTTGTTTATGAATATTTGCTATATTTATTCTATTCATTACCTATGTAAATTTACAGGGCTTTCTTTTTTTTTGGTACTTTATCACCTTGGCACTTTTGTTTGTTATCATTTATCAATCTGCCACTCCGTTTCTGATCATTCAGAAAACTTTGTCATCCATTATACAAAAATATATGTACCTAAGCCCTAAGGCCAGGATCGAGGCCAGGATTTATAATATCAGATTGTAGGAAATCCTACAAAAATGTATAACAAACTGAATTCTATTATAATACTGTTAACCATACTAAATAATTTTATTGATCCGGACACAGGGGCACACATTCAAAACATAGAGAGATTGCAGGGTCTGCTAAACGGGCCATTAAAAAACCTCTTGGTCCAATAGAAATTTTGTGGATTTGTGTTTGGCAGAATTTCTGTGGAAAATCCAAGTAAATGGACAAGATGCATTAGAAACTATTTTAAAAGATTTCTTAGTTCTATCCTTCATGATAAATAGTTATTGATGTATTATATTTTTTTTTATTTACAAAAATTATATACTTGTTGATATATAAAGAATACAGAATCTTAATATTTAGCTATGGCGGATGCTAGTGGCAAGGCAATACATTTATTTCTGTGAGATGGCTGAACAATAACAAATGAGTACGTTTTTTCGTCAATTTAAACTTTTCCTTGATTGTGTCTAATAATATAACTATACAAATAAATCTATACTATAATTATTAATTGTTAAATTAAATTAGTCAGTATATTATTAACGTTAAATAGTTTTATATGACATTATAGAACTATTAATGTAAACCTTAAGTGCATTTTTAAAGTAGTATCCAAAATTTAAATAAAGCATATTATAAAAAATCAATTAAATTGAAGGTGGACTTGGTGAAATTCGTAAAATTGATTGAAAAAGATTGTGTACTTATTATATACCTATCTAACAATTATATGTATGCATGTTATGTTGTTAAACAAATTAATCTTAAATATGAAATAGCAGTTGTACCTAAATCTTTTTTTTTTGTTAGAAAATTGGGAGGACGGCATTCCATTTTCCATCCTTAAACTACTTCTGAAAAAAGTTGTTTTAAATACCTACAAAAAATATCATGCATTCTTTCTTTATTTAAATTGTTTTATTTTATTATAAATACAAAAAATATTAAATCACATAAAAATGCCTAACAAATTGTTTTAGTTTTAATTTAAATAAAATGTAGAATATACCACATAATATATAGGATATATTTTTGTAACTAAGCCCTAATCAGTGTTTACTGTTTATAATTATTAAAAGAGGTATTATTATAGTATTACAATTACACACTTAACAATTATAATATGTTCAACATACATTATGATACAAACTGTATATTTGATAATATACAAATTTTACTTGACCCTAGTGATGTAAATTTTTGTTGTGAACATTTTCTAAAAGTTAAACATTTCTCATAATATTAATTTATTATCAAATAAATCCCTTGATTTTTTTATAGTCATAAATTTACAATGTATTTAACCTACAAAATTATATTTAAAACTGTGTAATTGTATTATCATTTATCCATTTTAATATTTAGATACTATTAAACATAATATAGAAAATCTAAAATACAAGTAAATGTATTTTTATAATATATTTGTAATTTTATTTTAGTATAAACTATAAATGCTGAGTGTATATAAAATTTTCCCTACATTTATTGATTTTTCCATTTTTTGATATTTATTTTTTGAGTTATTTCCACAATTGTTCACAAACTGTTTTTTTATGAGTAGTTATTAATTATTACAATATTAATTGTATGTAGTTTTAATACAAGACCACGAGTTAGAATGATTTATAATTTATAAATATGTTTTATTTAACATGTAGGTATCTATAAGTATATTTTAATTTTAGTACATATTCACAGTCTTTTAATCCTAATTAAATAATTAAAATTAAACTAATATACCAACCGTATAACTTCAAAAATCAATTATTTTGAGAAAAATACATTAAAAATCAAATGTTCAAAGAAAGTTAAACATTTTTAGAAAATAATAGTGAAAAAAAAAAATCTCAATTGAATATTTTCAAGCTTACATCTCTAATTTTTTCCCACAGTTTATTATACGAAAGTACTATAAATAATTTTATTACCATTTTAGTAGCTGTGCCACAATAATACAAATCAAGATTTGGTTTCTAACTTCCTTCCCCCCAAAATGTTATACAAAATCATTTTTTCTTATTGTACCTAGTTAATATTGACTATTATAATATCTAGTAATAGGTTACCTACCTATGTTATTTATATTCTTGTCTTTGGAAATTTGATTTTTCATATTTAATCAATTTTTATACTGAATATTTTATTATATAATTACAATAAATTCAATTTTTTTTATTTATTAAATGAATAGTTTCTCATAATTTGGAATAAAAATCAAATATATGTAACTATATATTAATATGTTCGCAATAATAACATTTTTAAATTCCATGATTGAAAAAAAGCAATATTTTCAATTGTAAATTTTTGCAAATCTTTATTTATATATTATTCTCAGTCATTCAAATGTTATATTCAAAAACTAGTGGGAATTATAATAAGGTCTTATATGAACCACACTGTTTTTAGAATGCAAAATTTGGATGCCCTAATAATGATCTATAATATGTACTTATTATTTTGTTAAAACTTGAAATAATTAATCCTTTAATAATGTAGCAATATAATAATATAATAATATACCTAATCAATTTCGTTTTTAATCAAAATTATCCTTTGGTATATATTTAATTTATAAAAATATTTTTTTTTTTTAAATTGCTGGATTGAAAGAATTAGTTAATAATAAAAAAATTATAAAAAATTCTTTTCTTTTATTTCTAATAACTTATTTACAATCTATAGTGTAAAATAAGTAAATTTAATCTTGACACTAAATTTGACATGAAAGGCATGAAAAAAGGGGTCCAGTTGGGCCATCTGAAAATTAGTTACCTACTAGTTTATTAAGTTGTAATTAAATGGTTTTTTTATTTGTTAAATGCTGGGTAAGTCTCTGGGCCATGTTCGATTTAGATGTTCTCTTAGATTGTGATGTAAAAATAATTCTTGAAATTTAATAGTCTTTATAACCTTTAGGTAATGTAAAGTAAATAAACAAAATTGTTTCATAGTTTGTATAACAAACTAAGGCATACATCTAAATCATTATAGTTATTAAACTTGTATTAAACTTTTAAATTTAGCATATAAATAAATATTGAGTTGGCACGTTTGGTATATAATTCATTCAGTTTTGATTAAAGGATGAAATCTGCTTAGACACCATACGCGTATTATCTTTCTTTTTAGAACTCTGCATGAGAACTGTGTTCAAGTTACTACACTTGCCTTGTACACTTGTGTCATTTTAGTATTGTTATGTTATATAACCCTCATGCACACTTGTTCACCTGTAGCATTTTAGTATGAATTTTACAACTTTATTGTATTATTTACATTAAATTAAGTACTGTATATGTATATTACTGTACAATATGTCTACAGGTTAATACTTTAAAACTACATTTTGGTGATATAGCAGGCAATGTATTAAGTATATAACATTTAATAAGTTAGTTATTCAGATTCTATATTATTTTATAAATGTTTATCTTTATATTATATAGGTAGGTACAATTGTATTTTGTGTGTATGATTATGACAGAACTAATGACAAGTAATGATTTAAGTTATTACTTATTTCATGATAGGAAATTATCTTTGTTCACCGTTACGAGTACCCCTAACTTATAGGTAGCAAAATAATTAAAACTTAATAGATTTTGTATAATAAATGTCACATTTATTCATTTTCTTGATCATAATTTTTTTATAACTCATAGCATTAACTGATTGAACTTGTATCTAATATAAATATTATCACAGCCACATGTTTTAAAGAGTTTTTAAAAACAAAAAGTATACTCACATAAAAATAGTTAAATAATATGATTAACCCTCAGCACTAAAAAACATAATAATAATAAATACTAATTTATTATTGGAAATCTTTGTTTTTAATATTGACAGGGACTAAAATTTTCTGCAGAAGCATTACTCTTAGACGTTGTTTATTGAATAATGAATGAACGACAAATATGGTTTTATAGATACCTAATAATCACAGTTAGGTTTTATCTACAAGTTACAACCTTGGTAAACATTGACAATGTATTAGTTATCATCAGGGCTGTGAATTTAATACACTAAAAAACCATGAAATATGCATGCACTTGTGCATTCAAATTTCAAAAACTGAAAAATATGCGCTACAAAATAAAAATTCCAAAATAAATTATGTAAGATAAATTTATTTTACTTAAAATGGTAATCACATTTTTATCTTACTTATTTTAAATTCAGAATAAAATTCATATATTTGCAAAGTCATTAAGATGTCGCCACACCCATTCTTGTGCTGTCTCTGTCTTACAAATGTATAACTTAGGAAATGTCAACAGAACTAATATTGTGATATTTGTTTTTTACTTATTTACTATTAACTTATAACCAAGAACAGAACACTATCTATGTTAGTACTTCGATTTTTTTTTAATTTTTTAATTTTTAAGTGTGTTAACTTATGAGTATGTAAAATATTGAAGCTTATAAATGCTCATACTCGTTTTAATTGCCTGTAAAAAGTAAAAATCTATGTATAAACACAGATAATGTGTTTACCTTTAAGAAGACGCTACACCCACATGCATTGTTTCTGTCTTACAAATGCATAACATAGCAAATTGTACATTCTGAATAATCTATTTAACTCTGTTATATTTAATAGGTTTTTTAGTTTTGAAAAAAAAAGTGTACACTAAGTAGTGTCTAGGCTAAGTGTAAGGAGTGTGATCAGAAATCTGTTTTCAAAACAAACGTTTTTGGTGTAGATTAATCAGCTGCATTACAGAATAAACTATATTCGCTGATAAGAAATGATAACAATCACCGACACCGGCTACACCTGCACTTTAGTTGGTGCGGAAAGTGTACACACTAAACCCACACTTTTCTAAAACAAACGCTTCAGTGTACACTATTATGAAAAAGTGTACACTTTTTGTCAAAACGAACAAAACTAATATAAGAACGAATTGACCTCTTATCAAATTATTATTAGTAAATCTCACAGGCTTTTTTTATATTTTAACTTTAAAGAGAGTTATGTGGATTTTAAAGTAGTATATTATTTGTTAAGTTTAAAATACTCATAACTCGTTTTAAAATTAAAATATAAAAAGAAAACCTATGAGATTCACTAGATAATATTTTTAATACTAAATTAAATAATAGGTTAATTTTCCCCAATATTAATCATAGCAAAGTTGGATATAATAAAATCGATTTGCCATGTTTGCGTTTTTAAGACGTAGTCACGTAGACAACAGGTGCGGGTATGGGGTATAGTGCCCTCTTAAGTTTAATGATACATACATTCATTCCAATATTTAAGCTAACGAGTAACGATACAAAATTGATTTTGTAAAAGGTAAATTTGCTACGTTGTACTTTTGTTATGACGGAGACAACATAATATTATCTGGGTGTGAGGGCGTGACGCATAGACATATTATAAAGACTATGGACTGAACGTAAAGGGAGAAATTTGGGGACAACTTTGTCCTATCATTTTCACAGGTATTGGAACTGGTATATTAGTAAGTATTGTGTGACGTCTATCTAAATAATTAACAACCACGATTAATGATTGAACGCCCCGACAGTTGAAGTAACAACCATAATATTGCAAATTACTAATACTAAATTAAGTAAATGTAATTTATTACATTTTATACATTTAATTTTTGAAGGGAATTTTGTATACGATATAAATTATAAATGAAAAATTGTGTGTGCATTAAAATTAATTAATTGCAAATTTATGCACTTATTGACAATATGTTATTTTTTCATTTTAATTCTGCAATAATGGCAATTACTAATTGTATCTACTTAATATCGAATAAGTTGCTAAATTACAGTGAAATAACTACTAACTACAGAGTAAAATTTTAACATTAATATTTTTGTTGAAAAATATTTTGTTATCAGAATTATCACTATATCCCGTGTGGAGTGTTCTGCAGGACTATAAGGTTAATAAATTCTATTGTTAGTTACATAATTTCATAGGTTTTACAATGACGTGTATTATTCTTGTTAGGATAAATAAATCGTTAATGGATAAGACGAAAAAAAATATATAATTTAGGTAACTTCTCTAAATATTTAAAGTTGGACATACATAGTTAACATAATAACTAATAAGTAATAAGACACTTCTAGAATTTTCCGATTATTTTCAAAAATTTAAAAATACTATTAAAAAAAAATATATTACATTTTCGTTTATAACGAATTTTTTTTTTTTTGGAATCAATCTGATATTTACTTCATATAAATTTAATATTAAATTTTAATATTGAAATTGTCTTAACGGTTTAATTTATGGTTTAAAAAAAATTTATAATTTTGGCAATTGTTTTTTATAATTGTTTCAATTTTCAGCCAATTATACTTTTTCTGTTCAAATCTATAAAACTGAAAAGTGTGTTTTTTTTCGCTCAAAAGGATTTGCATGGTAAAATAATTTACCGTTATTTTCGAATTTAAAATAATACCACAATTTATAGGCAACCTATGCTAACCTATGAGCCTCGTGTGAGCTAGTAGGCTTGTGAGGTTTTTATTTAGTTATATATTGGCACAGTTGTATTTTTGTTTCTTCGTAATTTTGTTTACTTCAAGATTGTTGTAGTAAAATAATTTCATCATTAATTTATTGTAAATGATTTTATGAATATGATTTAAGTAGAACGCAATATCATCATTATCAGAATAATTATTTTTAGTTTAGAGGACGCCACATATCGATTTGTTATCTCCGTCTATCATACTCGCCATATACTAATTTACATTTTGTTATACTATTACTGTGTGCTCGTGATCAAAATTAGAGTTAATTGTCTTATTATCTAAAATACAAATGGAAAATAATATCTTATCTAAGAATAGAATTTTTTTCGATATCTCAATTCTTTAAAGAGAAATTTGAATTTTATAAAATAAAAATAGTACCTAATATAAAAAAAAAATTGATGCTATGATCCATAAATTTTAATTATTATTAATTAATATATTGTTATTAATGTTAATTATAATTATTAATTAATAATCATTATTTTGTTTTTTTCAGAAACATGGGTCGCCCAATAGAAATTCATTGACAAGCTATCACCGATGTAACGCTAATTTTATGAAGGCTATAGCCAATTCTTTTTGTTGAAATATGTCTGATGATCATTCTGAACCAAACAGTAAGATAACAGGTTGGTGATGATTATAATTTAAATAAAGTTTTAGTTTTATGTTTACCGATACAAAAATAATAGGATTTTATAAATTCACGCTCATCGTGTCTTTGAATTGTATAACCTAACTGTCCGAATTAAATTACTGTTTCATTATTACATTTTTACTTAATAAATAGTGAATATAAACGAAAACTATTAATATGTGGGTTCGTCAAGCTTTGAATAAACGGTGACATCACTATTCACTGGACTATTTGTGGTTGGATATAATGCTAGCTAATATTATTAATAATTTTTAAACGTACTTATAAAAATATTTGCTATTCTGAGTCGTCTTGTCCGACATTTTAATAATTAACGAATGAAAATGTACAATGCTGCTTATAAAAAAATCTTTATTAATATTATTCATCGACATATCTTATTTTTAAATAATTGAAATAAAATTATCAAGAACTAAAACAAAATGTTTTTATGATGTCTACTCATGTGGTCTATTTTGGACTGAATTATTCATTTTTAATTTATAATAAATAAAACAATCAATTATGCCATGATTGAATTTCGCAGAATTTAGGTTTTCCTACGAGTTTGTTATTTCTTACTTAATTGGAAATACTTAAACTATGAATAGAAAAGATGTTTCAGAATATTTTATCGTTTTTAGGTAGGTCTTTAAAAACCATTTTAATATTTAAGTACATGTTTGGTATCTTAGTGTGTAGTATTAGATTTTGGCAGACATTTTATTTTTTATATTCTGTTACTTCAATAGTTTAGGCGCAGACTTTAACAAAATAAAAATTGGCTCAATTCATTATCTAACTACACTGTCTATCCGGCCATGCTGCAGATTTTGAACTGTTGTTTTTCTTTTCATTACATTATATTTTATAAAGTAATTTATTACACAATAGTAGTATACACTGACTGTAACATAAGTTTGGTACTAAATGGTGATAATATTATGTAGATAAATGTTGGTAGGGGATCAACCACCTATTTGAAAAGTACATGGACTAACAAACTATGTTGTAGATTTTTAAAATTAAGTATATTATATTATTATCATTTATTCTCGTACATTATAATTATAAAATAAGGTGGGCAAGTGGGTGCCGCTCTGGCCTCTGCTGTACAGTAGGCTATAAGCGGCTGGTGTTAAATTTGAGTTCAATTACATAATGTCATTGTATACGAAAAACGATTCTGAGCGAAGTCGACAAGTCAGCAGCCTATGGGCAATGATATTTCTCAGTATATTTGAAGACATTATTGTGAATAAAGTAATTTATTTATCAATTAACGTGGAATCTTGTTTTAAATTTTAAATCCTTAGCTGTAAAAGTTGAATATTTTATAAATTTAAATTAAAAAATCATTTTTCAATTTAAATTTTGATAAATTTTGTCAAAATTCGAACTTTAAATGATTATAAAAAAATTGTGCTTATGTATTTTTAATGTTTTCAACTGCTATCGTAACAATATATCAGGAGTCTTGTATTAGATACATTTTCTTCACGCATACGCTCCTACATTTTTTACCCAACAAATATAATTTTATTAACATTTATAGAAAAAAAAAACTAAAAAAATTGAAATTTTAAATTGCTTGAAACATCTCAAAACAAGTCAAAATATTTTGAAAATGTGAATATAAACATGAAACCAAGATGGAATTTGTCAAAAACCGATTTTACTTAAAAATCTCATTTTTCCTTAATATTTTTTTTGTTTTCCTGGTGCCTTTAAAAACTACTGGAGAATTTTTAATTTCGACACCCCAAAGTATCAACTAGATTCAATTTACTATCAGAAAATTTACTGTTGAAGAAAATCATCTTCAAACCATTTTTACTATCCTAAATGGTGAGGAAAGATAAAAAAAACCACTCATCATTGTAAAACCAATATATTCATCGCTCCTCTCAGAATATAAAATAGAATACCGTACAATTGAACCATTTTAACTTAAAAATTATATATTTTCTCATTAATTATCTATTGTACCTATATTTCTAATCAGCCCGTACCTATATAATTACTTTATTAAATTTTTAATGGAAAACAAGAAATATTTTATTTTTATAATCTGATGATATTTTAATTTTCAAGTATTGTTACTGTAAAAGCGTTTAGCGATAAATAAACAAACTATTAACTAGGTAATTAACAAATTTATATGATAACAAACAATGTTATGTTATAAGTAGGATTTAGATAAGAATGGAAATAAAACATTAAATCAATATTGACAATTCATATTAACTGTTGAACTTAATGAAAAATGTAGTTACCATTTAAAGTAGCAATTATATTGGTTTAGGGGCTAGAATGTACTTTTAGATTACCTATATTTTTGGAATAGTAATAATATTATTAGTGTACGTTTTGAAATATTAAGTTTGTATGTATTATTAAAACATTATCTATTTATTTGTATAGTCAATATAATTAAAAACTATATTTTAAATTACTTAATCTAACTTCACAAATCTCTGAAAACAAATTTATACCATAATATTAGATGTATACATTTTGACAATACATTTAAAATTATAATAATAGTAATATAATATTCTATAGCTATTCAATTATTATCAACACGGTGTATATAATGTTGGCGATCTTTAAATAAAGCAAAGTGTTGACCCCAAAATTTACTATAATAAATTTATCGCGTTCTCGTCCACCAGATTCTATTTCTGTGTTGCGTGCCATGCGGTATGCCTTCTCCCGGACATCGTAGCCACCACGAGTTTTAAAAACCCAACGTCACTTAGTTGTTTTTTTTTTTATAATTAATCAATTTACAGTATGGTTAATGATAATATCTAGTTATATTTGTAAATTAAGTAGTTAAGTGTTTAAAATCTAACTGTGCTAAAATAATATGAATACATTGGATTACGCCTAGCCTTCGGAAGTGCTACATCTCTTACGAGGTAAACCAATATATTAACAAAAGTTTTAAGAAAGACATCGTTAAAATTAGGTTTCTATAATTATTTTAAAAACAATTCGTTTTGTTTTTATTATTACAAAAATAAATACATTTATATTTTTCAATACAAAGTATATTGAATTGTGAATATTCTGATTACGTTGTTTGTTAAACTATCAATAATAATAAAATCTTTATTAGGCGGGAAAACTTTGGTGTAAGTTAAACAAATACCGTTGTTGAACATTTCAAAGTAAAGTGGCACTTTGCATAGACTTTGAAAATATTTAAACGAAACGTGTTCGACAAATATGTTCTTGTCTGGCCTAAATTACTTATAAAATGTGTAAATCATATTTCTAGAGAAAGAATATTAAATAACGACAAAATCAATAACTTTTTATCTTTTCTAAAAATAAAGAAATGTATTATAGAGTATAGACTATAGTAAAGTTGATCTAGGTAATTTAATTTAAAAATTATATTTACAAATATTATTCATATAGTTGAAATATATTTTATAATAATAACAATAATATAAATAAGTTAAATTTTCTATCGTACCAATTTTTCTAATTTTTATTGAATACTAGCATTAATATAAAATTTTATTTTATAATTTAAAACATTTTGGTCTCTTACATTGTTTAGTTGACGTAATTTATTAATTTCATATTATTCATATAATTTTTATAATATTAATTTTAACCTAGTTTAATATATAGACAGTTTAATGAACTTTTTTTCTGCTTTTCCTGTGTTGATAGGGCTTTTGTGTACGTCTAATCTGTTGTTTGACACGGAATTCTGCATATTTTAAATTCGGATGTCTGTTTATTTTATTCTTTAAAGTTTTTCATACTTTTGTTTTCTTGCAAAATTTTTGTTGTACATAAGAAGTACTTAATATTATATGAGTTTAATTAAATATTTATTTCTGTGTTCGGGGATAACATAATGTTATTTACTTATATTACTTTTCACTGTGTAAATTTATTATAAACAATTCGTTGCGAAGAGACGAATTATAGGTTAAAAAAAAACTGTTTAATTTTAAAAGAGAATTCCAAAATATTACTTATATTTTTTTAAATAATTGGCGATTGTTTGTTTCAAATTATCAATATCTGGAAGACAAATTATTTTAATATTTAAAAATTATCGAATAAATAATCCGGAGTTCAGTTTTAAATGCAGTGTTTTTCCTTATTGGAAATTTGATTAAATAATTTTTTTGTTTTATACAGGCTCAACTATTAATTCCACTAAGCTGATTAGTTACTCAATAGTAATCTAACAGTCGAAATAATAATTAGAAGTAATAAAAAAAAATTACCATTTCATTCTGAGAATTTTTACTGTATTTGTATACGTATAACGTGAGCTGCATTACAATAGCCAATGATTTAGTGTTGTTTATATGCCAGGACTTCCCGTTTTCTAATTTTTTTCAACATATTTTAAATTCTGAGTGGAGTAAGGAAGTCATTAAAACTATTAAAATAGTTTTGAATGCGGCGTTTATTTATCATTACTTTAAAATTAATAATCATAATTTATAATACAACACTATTTGGATTTTTCAATCGAATAAAGACGAAGCACAATAGTTTATCGTTCCTATTTTGTATTTTATATTGATGATAACATAGGTACAGTGATTTTCTAAATTAATTTGTCTGTTTATCGGCAATTCATGTACTTACTGGTTAATTATCTCGTTATTTGACTTTCACAGAGTTCGAGAACCTAAATCCTAATTATACCTAATACCAATATTTCATAGATAGAAAAATATTTTTATTTTATTTAATTATATATTTTACAAAACATTAATAATGTATAAGACTATTCAATTAAAATTAGTAAAAAAAAAAGATAAACTAATACAATATAATACAATATAAAAGACTAATATTGATTAATAACAATTTAAAACATATTTGGAAGTTAATGTGGAATAATCGTACAACTTGCAGGGTTACTGTTAAGGTAAATTTACTCCCATAGAAATGTGCCCATATTATCGATGGTGTTATGCGAATAAATAAATTTGAAATAATAAATCTTAACAATTTACTTTTTAATAAACGTACGAATTTTCAGGCTTATAGTAATTATAAACGTTTACAAGTATCTTATTCGAAGTCGATTACCATACGATTTCAGACTAAAGTGTTAGTAATATCAATTTCAAAATATAAAAATTGAAATTATGACTTCAAGTAAACAATTAAATACCTACCTGAAATAAATTATTATTTGATTGCTATACTATGTGCTTTGAGGAATTTGAATTTATAAGTATATTATGTAATATTATAAGAAAAAAAATTTTGATAATATTTATCAACTATATTTATCGTTTTGACCATGGTTTTTAAAGTCTAAAATAAATTTGATGTAGAAAAATATATTACTAATATTGTGCTGATAATATTTTATATGAAAATTCATAAATGTTGTGTTGATAAATATAGACTTCCAAATTAATTTTAGGATAAGATGATTTTAATATAATCTTAAAAGTTCAGGAATACATAAGTAATTCAATAATATTTGAAACTTGATTTTGAAAATAGAATTATAAACGTATTGTACGAGTATATTTAAAGTTTATATAAGATATCTTTTATAAAAATTAAATTTATAATATCTATTTTTGAATTTATGTATAATAATGTAATATGTGTATGTACGAATAAATCAATTTCCCAAAAAATGTTAGATTGACATTGAGATGTTATGCATTTCAAGAACATTTTTAATTTCAAAATAATCATAATAAATTGGTCCAGTGTTGTATATTTCACGTGCATTTAATTATCTTTATTATGCAATAATATTATAATTCGACGTTACTATTATTAAACATTTTAGAATATAAAATAATATAGGTAACTTATTATAATATTTCAAGTATTTTTACATTGAATTATAAATAAATATATTTTCATGTTTATGACTTCCCCTAAAATAGTAATTAATATAAAAAATCAATTTAATAATTGAACTTATTGCCACACTTATCATTTATTTGAATAGATAAATCGTAAATTAGTTATTTAAATAATGCGACTCGTTCCAGTCTTGGATAATATTTTGTAATATTATTTAGAATTTTTTGTGAAACAATCCTTAAAATTATATATAAGTGGTAAGTACGTTTTAGTTTAGTATAATATTGTAACTCAGTTCATTCAAAAAAATTGTCATGTCTTGACTATAGACCATAGCTTTTATAAATATTAAATATGTTTTCTTTCACTCGGTTTATTTTTTTTGTCTCCCGTTCGTAGTTAGTGTAAAAAAAGTACGATTCTTTTTATAAATGAATAATTTTTACGACGAGAAGAAGACAAGGGATTGTGTGTGCGAGTTGGGAAGTGAGTGAGAGAGAAAGACGAAGGATTATTATCAGAGAGACACCCAGTTATAAATAGATGCGTTTATATTTGGCTTGATGCAGCTTTCTTTGTCAGACAAGCCACGTGACCTTGTGCTGGTCCGCTATTTATAATTGTGAACATTGGGCTACCGCCCGATGATTGGCCCCACGCCACTGCCAGAAAATCATAACCCTAGGGTATTTGTTAGTGTTATTATTATTGTTATTATTATTTTCATTATGGAAAGGTATTGTACACGCATTAGTTTTTTCACCTAAATAGATGATTAAAAAATATTCTCCAAATATTTTCTACAAAAAAAAAAAACAATACTTTTCAATTTTAACTGTTTGATGTTGTCTAATATTATATATGCAAAATAAAAGCTCATATTATGAATATTAAATGCAGCGGAAATCTTACAAACCTATGAAAAAATAATTGCATACCATATTGTGCTAAAAAAAAAAATATTATCTTTCTCAAAAACTGGTTGCGTAAAAATTCCCAGTTTTCTTAAATTGTTCGTCGTTTTTAAAAGTTGTTGGGGTATTTAGTTTTACGTTCAACCTTTCAAAGTACTAACTAGAATTATTCACCAGAATCCATCCTCCAAGTGGATTATTGAAAACTCTTTGCCTAAAAGTGATAACAGATAAAACATAATTATTGTAAAACAAATACATTCATATAAAAACATTTGTTAGGTTTATTTGATTTTTTATCGAATTTGATATACTGTAGGTGCTATATTTTAAAACAGAGTTTATACTATATCCAATAACAGTATCACTCTTGATTAAATTTATTTATTTAGTCATGGTATCACCTCAAATCCTCCATCCTCCATCCTATCGGCTTAAGTAATTCTAAGTTAAAGTATTAGGACATTAGGTCACTAGGTAATTTACAATTCAAATATTTTATTACGTTAATTTATAATAAAGTAATTTATAGAATTATTATTAGAAACCCGTAAATATCATCTAGACCCACGTCACGTCTTTATCTGTCAATAATATAATTTAATTTATATTACGTTCTGTTGATAGTTTGTCACTATATCCAATTAGATAATAATATGACGTATATTTTACACTGTGTTGGTTTTATCATTATATCAGAATCTTTTTTTTTTTTTTTGATATTTTCTAATTCTAATTCTTATTCAGTATACTCAGTCTAGCCGTATTTCACATTGCACTGTAAATAAATATTTCACCATTTTCCGCTCTTTTCATCAATAGTTATGAACAATTATAACTAAAAAAATAAAATATCTCAAAATAAATTGACTTTCTTTGATAATTATTAGTGCCTTAATTATGTTTAAAAAGAATCTCGTATACTTAGTGGTTTTGGTTTATACAAGTATAATCCTGTATGCATAAGCGTGCGCAGGGGGGATGCCGGGTATGCCATGGGCATCCCCTGCAGATTTATCAGATCTATATAGTTTTCAGTTGTAAATATTTTGATTATAAATTAGGATCATGAACTAAGACAGTTCATAGTATCTTATTTCAAGAATTTAAATATTTTGATTATTTTAGATTCTGAGTGGAACGATGAATGTATTGATTTTACAATGATGTGTTTTTTTTTAAATTTTTTAAATTTTTAATTTTTAAATTTTTTTTTGTGTCTGTGTACACGATAAGTAGTCGAAATAATGCTTCGATTTTCAACTTCAGTATCTTGTTCGATTGGAAAGTGAATATCGTTGGTGCATTGGGGAGGTCAAAATTTAAAATTCCCAGTAATTTTCAATAGCACCAAGAAAAACCAAAGAAAAATTAAGGAAAACGGGAATTTTTACGCAAAATCGATTTTTCACAAAATTGAATTTGGTTTTTGGTGTAACTTTAAAAAAAATGACCGTAGATACATGAAATTTTGACTGAATGTTTATATTAGCATTTTCTATACATCATAACATTTTAAAAATATTTTGACTTATTTTGAACTCTTTACGGACATTGTCAGTTTTCATTTTTTTTTTAGTTTTTTTTCTAAAAATATCAATAAAATTTTATTTGTTGATTAAAAAAGCTTGAAAATTTAATAGAAGGCTCCGAGTTTATTGTTTCAAAGGCAGATGAAAAATATTAAAAATCCTTAGTCACAGTTTTTTTTTATAAGCATTTAAAGTTCGAAAATTGAAAAAATATGGAAAAATCACGAATCTAGACTGACAAACTGTCTCCGCTCAGAATCGTTTTTCTTATACAGTGATATTATATCATTGAATTCAAATTTAATACTATCCATTATACAGTGACCCACTTGTAACCTACTGTACAGCAGAGTGACATCCACTTAACTACCTTATAATAAAATAAATTGCTAACTCATAATAATATAGTCAAAATAAAAATCCACCATTTTCATGAGAATTATGGGTTCTGTTACCAAAACATATTCAGGCCCCTGCGGTATTGCTTATTTTCATACTACCTACAACTATCAAAAATAAAATAATTTGAATTAATTAGATTATCATTTTTTGTCATTATATTCTTATAAATGTCTGTAGGTTGGTTTTTATACTATTACTTTATTCGAATGATGAAATCACAGTACAAACTAATAAGCTAAATATAATGTAGATATGTCAATTTATTTTCGCATTATATGGCAATAGTTATTTGTACCTATTAAGAGTTTTTGGGAAGTTGATTTTTGTATTGAGTTAGGTATGTTTAAAAATATCGGCGTACCCTGCGAAAAAAGTCTGCGCCCGCCTATGCCTGTATGAAGAATCACCTTTTTGAATACCTCTCTCTACTATTTCCGCATTAGCAGGGCGATTCTAGGGGGGGGGGGTTACACCGACTAGAGTGTCGGCAACTCTTATTTTCAGTCAGAATTTTATAGCAATAACAAGACGAATAAAATCTAAAATTAAAATTTTTTTATACATTTTTTCACTGAACAAAATATGATTGTCGATTACGATGGTCGTAAATCTACAATCGTAATGGCTATCAATAGGTAGATTATGCTTTGCTATTATTATGCATAATAATTTGATATATTAATACACGAAAACTGGAACACTCTTCAGTTATCATAATGTGGGTAATGGGTATTAATAATGTATAATAATATAGAAACATAGGTACAACCATTATCATTTATGATAAGAGCAATAATTGTCAATAAAATTATTGTCGATACTCATGAACCCGTATTTTAATATTGTTTTCCACAAAATATA
>NC_042493.1:64988429-64988676 GCF_005508785.2 Acyrthosiphon pisum | reverse complement strand
ACAATTCCTAAATACTGAATAGACTGGTGCTGGTCGGTATACCTATATTATGTACTACGGCTATGCGTAATGTGTGCTTGTTATCATGCCTGTTAGCAATTATCATTGGCTATAAATGCTAATAATAATAATAACCAATGTTATTACCATTATATGGCTATATTATATTTTATAACATAATATAATTATCCCGGTATTTGTCATTCGGATAATCAGATCATTTTACTCCCCGGCTCTCTTCGCAGTT
>NC_042493.1:64943018-64988329 GCF_005508785.2 Acyrthosiphon pisum | reverse complement strand
TACGAATTTCCGTTTTACGAATTTTATTATAAAAAGTCTTAATTATTTAATGTGTGATTATTCAAATTAACAAACTCAGATTCTAAACGAAAACGCATTAAACTTGAGTTGCTATCAATAAGGAATCCTGGCTTTAATAGTTTTGAAATAGCTGTGGTCTCTGTTTATTATAATGTTTAACAATGTTTTCAATTGTATTGTCATCGAAAATGTTATCTCTTACCAAGTTATCGGTCGGCTTATGTTATCCGTTTTGAACAGTACCAAAATGATAACTAGGGCTCTAATTTCAATGGATTTGTATTTTTTTTTTTTAATATCTTACACAATGCTTTACAAGGTAAAAATATGTTTTAACTTCTAAGTAACCACAACATTTTTTCGCGGCATTTTTTACGTTTTTAATGCATTTTTTACCTATTTTTCGTATTATGACTAAACAAATTTACTTCATTGAATTATAAACAATAAACATAGTACTATGTAATATAAATCATATTTTTTATATTTATAAACATACTTGTACAATTTTACTTGTTAAATATATTTTTTGAAAGGGCCTTTTGTTGATATTTTTAGGTCATTTAAATCCAAGCCCTAATGATTAAATTAAGCGGCGACGGCCGTCCACTATAAATTAGTAAAATATCACTCGTCTAATTTTGTGATTGGAAGACGGCAAAATTCACTCCAAACTCCCTAAAAATAAACCCTAGGATCGCCACTGTGTATTAGGTAGGTTATGGGTATTAATATATAAATTCGGTTTGTTACTTTTCGAATAGCATTAATAGGTGTATAACCTTAACATTTACAATTTGTTTATCATAATTTTCTATTCACAATCTGAAACAGTTATTTATTGGTATAAATGTTATACCAAAATGTTCGTATAATAATATGTATTACCAATATAACTATAATATTATTATACAGGATAATTCTTAAAAAGTCGTTAACATTTTTTAATGAAACATAATATATTTTTAATTTCATATTCCGAAGCAGAATATTTTTCTTAGTATCTTGATGTATAAAAATAGAATTTTGAACGAATAGTTAGTAATAAGAAATGTAATAGAATAGTAATGATATGTTATTTAAGTATTTAAAGTAATGGTGAACGGAATTTAGTGCCCATGGGGGTACCTCTCAAAATGTTGGTATACCATTGTGCTTATCTATACAGTGTACTTATTAAGTACCTATTTAAAATTAAATTTTGGAAAATCAATATTTTGCGCCGAAGTACCTATGAGATTAAAAGTGTACCTATGTTGTCATTCAAAATCCTAGACAACTTTAAAAATATATAAAATAAAAGATGTTTTATAATAACTAAAAATTATGTAATAAAATATTTTTTAAAACTTGAATACTTTCTGAGATAATTAGTGTTTGCTGTTAAAAGAATCACCCAGTGGATATTATACATTCTAAAATTAATTAATATTTAATTGTATATTTTTAAAAACCTTTGTAACTATAATGTATATATTTATGTATATTTTTACATATATATATATTGTATATTTATTATTTTACAAGGTATGTTTTAAACTCTAATAGCTAATAAGCCTATTTTATTACAATATGAGGTACCTACCTACTACATAAACATAGACAATAAACTCGCAGTATTTTGTTAAATAATATAATATCATATCATACTGACTTATAGGACAAAGTTGCTTGTATAAAGAATCTGTTGATTTGTATATTAGGTAATTTATTATAATTTATGAATTTTTTAAAAAAGCACATATTTAAATTTATAAAAATAAAATATTACGCTTTAAGTGTTCCTGTGAATAAATTCTCTAAAATATGAAGTTGCACTATAAAGTAATTTATCTTTATTATTTCAGTTTCAGTTTAATTAGTAATAGTAATTTAAATATAATGCGTTGGTTACTAGGTAAATTAATTTTGTTAATTCATATTCCTTTTGGTAATTTTTTTTTCTAGGGTCACATTTTCATGACACTCTTAAATTTGTTTATAAATAAACTCAAAATTTAGTATGTAGTTATTCGGTGAATCATAAAAATTAGAAACATACGAGACATCCTATCTTATAGCATTTTTAATATTATTGTATTTGATATTTTAGATATTTTAATCATTCATAATTTTATCTTATATTATTTATTTTTATTTTTCCATGGATATATACATTTTAAAGATTGGGTTAGGTATCCTTTGTAGTCATGAAGTTTGAAATGTAAATATAAATATATGTACTTGTTATAGCATTGATTTTAAATTATACTTTACTAATATATTTTAAAATCAATGTTAATAGTAACCGCACGTATTTTGAGTTTTAAGATAATACTATTTTACATAATAATATAAGAAAATAACCTTAACAGCCGGGTGTACTATATGTATCTAACATTTTTTGTCTGTGTTATAACTATAACTACTGGTAATATTATTTTTATTGCTTGTTAGTATTAGTTATTCAATATTGTGTTTCTGTTTATTATTTAGGGTACTTAAATGTTTCGACAATTTAAATTGATGAATATTACCATTGACTATGGATACTACAGTATACAACGGTAATCAATGATATTACACAATTTATTGTTGTGTATATGTAATATTGTTATCATTGTAATTTGGTTAAAAAGTAATTAAATTGTTTATTTTAAAATGTCATGTATTGTATATCATGTTTATATGTGAGTTTTGAAATAATTGATCTATCGTAAAAAAACCCACTTACGAACACAGATAATGTTCTTACCATCAAGTTGATGGCATCAACTATCAAGTATCATAATAGGTCGATTCACTCTAATTTTTAAATTAACCATGCTAAACAGGATATTCTGAGCGTAAATTTGGTATGTTACGGACTTGTAGGACAGAGATAAATAATGCTCGTATTGCGTCCAACAACTTCTGAGATATAGCCCGTTTTTCATTTTCCTCCTACGATTAGTTTTTATTTTTAATATAAGTGCTTGCTATGGATTTTCAAAGATAAAATGAGATTTTAATTTTTCTCATTTCATCGTATGAACAGACATTTAAAGCAAAATGATTGAAAATAACTGTTATTGGTTCTGGATTGCAAAGACGTGATAATTTATGTTGTTTGGCCGTCTTTTATATCCGATTAAAAAATAATAAATATGGTCATAATATAGTTATTGAATATCGATTTCAATACTGAATACAGAATAAGTAATAAGTATTTATAAATATGCTACATAACCCCAGTACCTATGGACATAATTGAAATCGTGAGGTGGGCATTAGAAATCACTTACTTACATTCATGTTAAATGTAATATGTTCAGGAGAGACAAAATCGTGAACACTGATAACATGTAATCAAGTTACGGCAAAATTACAATTACATCTTTAATCTCCTTGAAGATTGTTATTATTAATATTATTATCAAATCATTTGTTATTTTTTCCCGCATTTTTTTATGTATAAATCGTAAAATCGATTTTTCTTGAGATACGACTTGTTACTCGCCCAACGACGATATGTAATATCTATATACTATATCATTATGTAATATATAATATCTTATTTTATTTTTAAGAAAATCTATACGGGTTTTCAAAACTGATTAAATATAGTTGAAATATGGTTGACACATATTATGTAACAT
The DNA here is from genome assembly GCF_005508785.2 of Acyrthosiphon pisum. Classification (NCBI taxonomy): domain Eukaryota; kingdom Metazoa; phylum Arthropoda; class Insecta; order Hemiptera; family Aphididae; genus Acyrthosiphon; species Acyrthosiphon pisum. Next base: position 64,984,691 of record NC_042493.1, on the reverse strand, counting down.
TATAATTTATAATGTTTTAAGACATTGAACTTAATTTACATGTATTTATAAAAAAGGTAGATATTTCAAAATCTTATCGTATGATAGGACCAACAAACCTTATCACGTCTTTGCAGTGATTATTTCAATATTAAATACTGTTAAAATTTAATGTTTCTAGAAATATTTTTTTTAAAAGATACCAAAATATTTATTGTAAATTTCAGAGTCAACCCATTTTTGTTACATTTTATTTTTAAAATTCAATGAAAAAAAAAATATTGCAGTATTTTTATTCAATTTTGTAATTTTTCTTCTATTTTACTAGAACAAACAAAGAACACAGTATACTTTATACTTATTACCACCAGACTCTAAAATTAAATAAAAAATTGTATACGATATATTGATAATATAATATAAGTTCCTTAATCAATAGCCATTTGTCTATCCAATATTATAATTTTTAAATACACGTATGGAGTCATACCGATACGGTGATATTTATACCTAAATATAATTATAATTTAGTTCATTTTCGACAGACAACAGTGTTTAATAATATACTTATAATAAAACGTATTTATTTTATTTTATTTTATTTTAATTCATTAGACGGACAATGGTCAATTACAAATGGTGTAATGTTATACATAATACATATATTATGAACAAAACGCATACAATTCTATAATTGTCCTATTTGCCTGTCTCATACGACATACAGCAAGTAATTGTCTCATTTACTTAGATAATTCGTAAAACTAGAGGGTAAGAAGAAAGAAGCTATGTCTCGGGTATCACCTACGTGTGGGAACTCTAAAATGAATGCGCTAGAGATAAGAGAGGGAGAAACTGTTTGCCACCGGGTACCGAGGAGATAATTTAGGAAAGGCGTATCATGAGCAAGTTGTCAAACGGCCAAAGACTGGAGAATGGAGTCTGGAGATTACTAATTAATCTTTTGGAACACTGGGTCATAATTTTGCGGAGGGTGGTTTAAATGGAAACACACAAAACAAAGAAATTAGTAAGTAAGAATAAACATTATTTTATTCTTACAATAATAATTATGATATAATATGATTTTTTTATCATTAATTATAATTTATAATATTGCCTAACATATTACTGTCTTTAAGCTTCCCTTATGTAATCTACGGCGTAATCAGTAAAATTGTTTAATATCATCCAGTAGCTATTTTTTTTTTAACATTCTAATTTTACAAATCTAAAAACAATTAATTCGATGGCTTATAATATATTTTTACATGTTTTATTTTCAAATTAAATATATCTCCCAGAAATGAAATTATGTTAAAATATATTTTAACATGTACCTATTTATAGCAATTATATATTATTTAATTATCCTGTCATTCAAGTAAGGTAAACATTTGACAAAATAACTCATATTAACCGTAATATACCTACTGAAACTGAATAATGAAATATGTCGTGTTGACATTAAAAATGTAATAATAATAATTTATTAGATTTTGAGCAAAGCAAGGAATATTGGTTTTACATTTATTTTATCAGTTAAATATTTTTTTTATTGATCTAAATTAACATCGCCAACAATGGCCATTAGTTACAAGTTATATAATTTAGTTTTGTCTAAGAATTTTAAAATTTGTATGATGGTGTCCGAGTGTAAGCGTTTGGTCCGAGTGCTATAGTGCTATATCTGTATCTAGGGTGTGGGGGGTGTAGACTGTAGAGGCTGCTGTTCGTCTACGTAGTATTCTGTATTTTGTGAATTATGTGGTTGACCGAGAATTAGGTTCCGCAAGTATTACATTTTTTTTTGGTTTGGTTCCTTCTTTGCTACGTAGAACATATATTTTTTTTCTAATAGAAGGAGAAAATCATTTAAATGTATTGAGTCTTACCTATAGTTTATGAATCGGATATTTTTCTCATTATAGTATGTACTACATAGAAGTAATTTCCAAGCTCCAGTCAAAATCATTTTTATGAAAAGCAATAATTGTTGCTTTTAAATGTATTATATGACTTATCAACCACTATTCTGCGTCAAGGTGGGCTAAGTACGACAATTTCCAATTCTCTGTTTCCTTATCTGACTTAAAAATAAAAACAACTTAACACATATCTTAATCTACCAGGCCAGGATTAAGATGTTAGTAGCTATAGGCTACAGACTGGAGTACCGTGATATCTACCACGGATTTAAGGGCACTATATCCTCAATAGTATTTTTCGGGCTGCATTGAGTTTTTTATTGAATGCAACAGGAATTGAATACGCGGTTTTAGAATAAAAAAACCTAATTGTATGCTTTATTTTTATATTCAATTCAATTGTAAAATTTTACATCCCACTTTTTCAGGCTCAGAATGTCAAGGCTAACAAAGTTTTATTCAAATTAAAACTGTGTTAGGTATTTGGTTATTTTAATATTTATCTATTATATCTTCTAAGAAATGTTCCATGTATATTGATTCTATGTTATTTTCATATCTGACAATTAGTTCGGAAACTTTTCTAATATGCCGGTCACCTTTTTTTTTTCATTTTTACTTCCTTTTTATACCAATATTACTTTAAATTTTGCACTTTTTAAGTACCTAAATCATATAGTGGTTGTTACTGTCATTAAATTGAAATTGTTTATTTAAATTGAACAGTAGGTACGATAAGACATCATTTTAAATTTATTTTATACTATTTTAAATATTTAAAAAATATTTACGCAAAGGTCTACGCAATTAGGGGCAACCAAAGTTTTCCCGCCATACACGTGGTGACACTGAACTGCCTCCCAAATTTAGGTAAGTTATATTTATTTTCGCCGAATTGCCTCGTGTTTTTGTTGTAATTGATTTCTGTATTGTTCATAAATATTATTTCTAAGACATATACACAGTATTTCCCAGGCAGATTAATTTTTGAATGCAATAATCATGTCGATCATTGATTATCAGTTAAAAAAGTCCATCATCAGTCATCACCAGTTCACCGTAGTCAAATTTGTTTGCGCAACTGTTACCATAAATAACACGTTTATACTTACATAATTTTATAAAAAAGAACGTAATAATTACTTATGAGTGAAAAGGGCTAAACAAATTTAATTTGCCGTGAATTTGATAAGGTTGAATTTTTATCAATTCACCCTCATATTTTTACATTATTTTATGTATTAAAATCAATGCAGTTACTAGAATAAGTTAGATATGGTAATATTAATTAAATCTCCCAAAATTAATTTTATTAATAACTTAATTGATAAATTAAACACTGATGAAGTTTCGAAATTACAATATTTAAAAGTATTGAAATATAAATTTGAGATACAACATAGATAACAAACTTAAATTTTTATTTTTATAAATTATTACTGCGGTTTTTATTGATGTTTTAAATTTTTATTCTGATATTTTTGTAACAGTCTATTTGCTTGAATATTTATAATTTTTTTATTAACTTTAATTTCCATTAAATCAATCGACATTGACTCAATTTATTTAATTTATTAATATTTCCTATAATGTAAGGTTATAAATTGATTAATTATAGCTATCGGAAGCGATTCAAGTACTAGAGGGTTACTACCTATAATAGAAGGCATTTCAAGTGAATGATATTTTTGAAATATGGAGGCATTTCAAAGGTCAGATGGTCAATTCGTTATACAGGCACCTTAGGTCTCTTAATCCAGATTAAGGCCTGCAGGCTGTATTTATCATACAATAATAAAATATAATCATTTTTATCGTTAGCTTCTATTATGATTAAATATTTTGTACTCTCTTGTAAAGTTGAATATTTTAAATTTTTATGGGTGATCAGTGAACTGCGAAGAGGATCCGCTTAGTATTTCTACTCCCATAATATTTTTATGTTTATACATTATGAAATTACCTTAGTTTTTATGAATTATGTAATTCATCAAATATTTTAAGTAGCTTGTTTATAAGTCCGTAGTTATTAATGCATTATATTAGTTGTTTAAATTTAAAATAAAGTTATAAATATATTGTTCAATAATTAATTTATCAACAGAGAAAAACAGTTTTAACGTCTGTAAATTTGGCACAATCGCAGAAAGTTTGTAATTCATTTTAAATATAAGATTTACCTACACCATCACTAGTCAAATGCCCATAATTAATTATTTAATATTTCCATACTCGTTAGTAATTTTGATTTAAATTACTTATAAGTTATAAGTTATAATGTATAACATATTATAACAAACTCAATGTGCTACAATTTTTATTTTTATTTCAAAAATACATTACGTACAATAGTCGATACATTTATATTTATAAAAATTACTGTCTAGAATTAGACTTGAACGTTATGTTTACTAAGTTATGTTTACTAATACTATTCCATCTTATTTAGTAATTACAAGGAATTAGGATATGATTATTATGACAATCAGGATACAAAAAGTTAGTCAAGAGTTGTTTTATTATATTAAATTAAAATGGCGGATACCTCGTTAATATTTACATTATTATTCAAAATTATAATTGAATACTTCAAATTTATGTCTTCTAAGAAATTTTGTGGTTGTTAATTTTAAGTTTAATTAAACAATGTTATTTTAGCTTAACACTCTTCTCGTTTATCTAAATATATATCTACCACTGTCAAATATATTCTATTTTCGTATTAATTGTTTGCGCTAACAATATTAGGACATAAATAGGTAATGTGCAATAATTAAGTTTACAAAGGTTATCTTAATTTAGCATTAAAGGCCACGTGTGAGATTCAGTCGCGATATATATGTCTGACCAAATAACGTAAACAATGAATGCTAATTTATTTGACAAATACAACTACGCATGTATTTCTTAGTATTCCACGTGAAACCATTCAAGTATCGATATCAGTGTATTAAACAATATTCAATATTGTATATTAAATACATTGGAACCCGAGAACCGCCAATCAACCATACCAAAATAATAATTTATTATGTAATATCTCCATAGACTGAAATAATTGTTACATAAAGTTAGCTCAGCCATTGTTTTACCTCGTGCTGTGAATTTTTAATAGATATATTCATTATTCATATTTTTAGTCTGTTTTGTTATGTGTATACGTTTTATTTTGTTTGTGGAGGTGTAGATACTTGTTTTATTAATTTATTTCAATTTTAAAATAAGCAATAAATAAAATAAATAACCCTATCAAGTCTCAAGTCTTAGGACTTATGTGATCCGATGATATATTTGAAGAAAGTTGAACTTCCCCTAGTACATTTGAAACATTACCCTTAATTATATTAAATTACTTTGAATCAAGTACCAATAATAGATATAAGTAATAAGTAATTAAGATTTAAGTAGTTTGTTTTTAACGCTGTTTTACAGTAATAACTTACAATACACAGGAATATATAGTTAATTTAATTATGTGTTTAATTGTTAGCTTCGCTCAATAACTGATTGTAAACTATTTTACATTGTACCTAAATACAATGCATATTCATGACAATGTTAATTTGAATTGTTGGAAACTTTTTTCTACATTATGTTTTCGGGTAACTTATTACTATAGTTATATGCGACTTTGCTGAACTCTATAATATTATCAAATAATAAGTTATAAGTAAATAGTAATAAGCTATTTATTATAGAATGATATAGACTAGAGTATAGACGAATATATCACAAATTATTTTGAAATATGTACACATAAGTTTCAGAAGAAAAAGATTCAACGACCATTTTTTGTTAGGCTGTAATGTGAGAAATCGTATCATATTAAAAAAATAATTTATTTGTTTGGAAATTGGCAGAAAACATAATTAATCATAATTAATTAAAACTACAAATTACCTTATTGCTAATTTTAATTTCATATTACGAAGCAGAGTTACTGAGAATTTTAATATTTTATAAAAATCAAAATCTGCATGAGTAGTTAATTAGTTGTAAGCAATTAAAGTTTATATATGTTTGGAGGAATGGTATGGCACAGAGATTTCCCGCAAAATGTTGGTCCTCCATTACTTAAAATATTTCGTAAGTTAGGTACCTATAACTAATTAATTACTCTTTCAAGATTCAATTTTTACATAAAAATTCTCTGTAAAATAATCTTTGTCTGAATAAAAGATTAATTAAAAAATAAAAATGCTGTTTTTAAAAAAAGTAAAAATATAATATTATTTTTTCACAAATGTTTTGCAATAACTTTAAATGTTGTACCTAATAAATATATTTTCAAAATAATTTTGAAATAAGCATCTACTGTTTCGAGAATCACCCTGTATAGGGTAAATATATATATAAAAAAAAATAGTATAATGTGCGTCACTGTAAAGTATTTACGTTGTAATTCAGATATTTATAATTCTATCACTTAACTATTTTTAGTGAGAATTGGAAGCTCTAAAAATAAAAAATATTAGTGAATATGTTAATTCAAATAATATAATGTATAATGATATTGATAATGTTAATTTTTGTAATTAATGTCATAACCCATAAAACTTATAATTTATTCTACCAGTTTTCCTTAATTATTATTTATTTAATCTTTTAAATCATAAAATTCAATAAGCCGTGAATCACTCTAATTATTACTAAAATAAGACGTTCAGTAGGTAAACATAACAAAAAATGTATAAAATTGTTTTTTTTTCAATATATAACTGTATTTCAAGTTTCAGCTATACATTACTGTTATAATGTAAATTGTCTAAATGTCATCTCTTAGTGGTTATGAAATATACACTAAGCGTCGTGTAATGGATAGGACTAAAAATTATATTTGTATGGTTATTATAATTTTACAAACACAAGAGATAATTTCTATCTATTTGAAAAAATTCAAAACTACTCGAATCTTTGGCTATTTACTTCATCGGGACTTAATCACCGCAGCCATTAAATTCGTTATTGCTGCTAATTTATGTAATAAACTCTATAGTATCTGTTAAATGGGCATAATTCGAATATTTCATGTAGTCTCTGTGGACCGTTCCCAAAGCCACTATTGATCATATCGTTAATAATAATTTATATCTTCTAAAACGTTAATATATTTAATCATTCAACAGTCTGGTACGCTCTAAGTCTGGTATCCAGTAATCCACTACATATACAGCTATATATTATATATTAAAATTAAGTAATTTAAATATTGGCAGCTAGGTTTATAATTATATATTATATTTCTTAGAGTTATTGAGATTTTATTACATTTAAAAATACAATAAATTGTTTATGGCTATTATCGCAATATTAAAAAATAATATAAAATAATAATAATCAGTTAGGTAATTATTAGCATTGTAATTTAACCTTTTCTAAACGAAAGTGACTTTAAATTATAATTTTAAATTGGTTGCTTTTATTTTGTATTATAATGAATTTCATTAAGAGGACATCACACCCGCATGTGTTGAGTAGAACTCGCTAAATTTTGGTACTAGAGTAAAAATACCTATTATAAAATTGAATTGGGACAATATTTCTAGGGGCGAGTCGCTGCGTTTTTTTATTATACCCAATATATTGTTCATTATATTGTTTAGAAATAGCAATAATTTCAACATTTTTAAAACACCTTTCACTTTTCAAAATTTAAATTTTTAAAAACAAAAATGCAATGATGCCCCCAAAAATATTGTCACAATTCAATTTTATAATAGATATTTTTACTTTAGAACCAAAATTCAGCGAGTTTTACTCAGACTGCGTAAACGTGTTGTGTGTATGTCGTACATGTGTAAGACGGAGACAACACATGCGGGAGTGACGTCCACTTAAGATAAATTTTTTATTTTAGGCTGTTGAAAGCGAAGGGGTTGGAGGGGTTGGATTTAGGCAATATTCTATAATATCCATCCTGAGTTATGTGTGACTGCGTGTGTAGCGAACGATCATTAGTGTATATCAGTTCCCCGAACAATTTATGTTATTAAAGATAATCTACGACTAAGATTCTTGGAAATCAGTAACGTACATACGCGCAGTCACAAGTCACTATATTTTGCAATCAAAAAATTTCAACATAAAATTCCCAAAAAGCGGAAGAAAAATACACACAGTACCAAAAGATCGATTTTAATTTTGATATTTGAATTCCTTATTCTATTTTTAAGGTTATGTAGGAAAAGAAAGGGGATTTTCTAATTTTCGTATTGTTTAATTAGTATAGTTTATAGTACAAAATAATTTTTTTTTCAAAATTCCCCTTTACTTAAGTTTTACTAAAAAAAAGAATTGATAATCCATTTCCTACATAACCTAGAAAAGAGAATAAGAAATTCAAATATGTTTTCAAAATTAAAATCGGCCTTTTGGTACCGGAGGAATTTTTTTCCGCTTATTGGTCTAAATGCACGAAAAAACGGCCAGATTTCAACAGCCTCAATACCTACAATCAATGTGATATAATTTTGTATTCATCTAAATGAATGTTTATACTCTGTTATTTTACAAAGATGTTTTTATAAACATAGTACAAATGTACAATAAATGGATACATATTACCTACCTATATCTTATTAAACCTAAAATTACAATAATTTGTTTAAAACTCTCTTATAGAGAGATACAAAAATTACACCCATAATTAGTTTGGGTTTATTTTAATTATTGTAAGGTATAAGTATTTTTTCAATGACTAACTGAGGTTAAAAATTTAAATCATAATTCGTAACACCATTTAAAAAAAAACTATAAGAATATTAAAACAACAATGTCGTGATTGGTTATGATTTTGCCGCAACTGTTTGAAATAGAAATTTTATCGTCTGAACCTTTATTTTTGGCACTTGACAAGGGAATGACATCGTCATTAGTGAACGCAAAATATAATATAAAGTTCAACTAGGTTTTTATTTCTTTTGCAGACCTAATAACAGAAAAAAATTGATAAATTATTGGTGTGATCTAGATTTTTAGAGCACTCAGGTAGATGTATATTGTACAAATATATGATATTGTTTCCTAATCTAAATATTTATCTGGGTTAAACACTTAGGGTTTTTATTTCTACTGTAACATATATATATATATATTTGTTTTTTTCTAAACTACATAGCCAATTTCTTAATTATATTGGAACTAACATACTGGTCAATACCCCTAGTATTAATGGAGACTCCAGTTGTCCGGCTGTCCTTTTAAAACATTGCCCTCAGAAAATAAACAATTTCCCTGTTCTATGACATATCATATATTACATACAGATTTTATAATAAAAAACAATAAACGACGAATTAAAATGTTTTTATTAACAATTTCACAACAGTCAGTACTCGTACAAATCCTTTAATTCAAGGTATGGCCACTGCAATACCTCCACAATTCCTGGACGCTTGAAGCGCAGGTGATTTATAAAATTATTACAAAATTAAATTATAACAAATGAAAGTTTCAATGGGTTTCATCAACTTTCATCAGAAAGGTTTATTCATATTTGTTAGTATCCTTATTGTGTCAATTAATACAGATTGTATATTAAAAGTAATTGATATAACAAAATAAACGTATTAAGAAAAATACATGAAGTTAATATTGAACTCATGAAACTAATAATTTTCATAAGGATTTTGGCTGATAATTAAATTAATATTTATTTTAAATGTTTTGAGAAAATCTGTTTAAAACTCGCCTTATTAATGATGAAATATTTTCTTCTAATATCGTTTCCCAAATACTAAATTGTATTTATTCTCACCATTAAAAAAATAGTAATATAGTTAATTAATACTCATAGATTTTTCCTATGAAATATAAACTTTAATCTTACCATTAATAATGCTTGATTTAAATGTAGATAACAGAAAAAGGTAAAAATAATAATTCAAGTTCTTTTTTTTTTAATTATTGTACACAAATTATCAAATTTACTTATTGTGCTGCTAAGCACAGATTGTAAATATCTAATAATAAAAAAATAAAAAAAAAGTTCTGAAGTTCTTCTTTGTGTTTTGTATTTTAAATCTCAAACATTTAATCTAAATAAAACTTAAATTATTTGATATACTATATTATATAATTTATTATAATAAGCAAAAACTCTCATACAATCCGTGTGGATATATTTGTATATTATTTAGTTGTATTTTAGTTGTTTATGATTTATATATAATTTATTTATTTTATTGATTTTAAATACATCGACATCTAGGTCATTAGTACACTTGTGTTAAGTTAGGTGGTATTTACATTATGTTACATTAAACAAAATAATATAAAATAATTTATTTCATATTATAATTAAATGATATACCTTATAATACATAATAGTATAATACTTTATGTACATTTTTTTCTGATAAACATAGCAGAACTACCAATCAACATAATATTATTATTTTAAATTTATAAACCTACTTATCTATCGGAAACAAAATAATTGATACAGGAATAATTTAAAAAAATGAAATTTAATAATATAATATATATAATTCCATAATAATATAACTGCACTTGACAATTGTTTAAATCAACACACTTCAACCTTCAATTGATTTTTTGAACTCCACTTATTTCCATTTTATCAATTATGTATGTGTGTATAATGTATATATTATTTATATTATAATTATATTTAAAATTTAAACACAATAGGTATGCGTAATATCAATTGTTATTTCAATATTAATCCAATAATATATCTTCTAGATAATATGACATTTTATCAGACCCTACAAATGATTTGTGTTTGTTAAATATTTAAATATTAATTTTCTTCTGATTACTTTAACTGCTAATGTGTTTTCCAATTTATGTAGATATTATTGGATTTATGTCATTTAGTTTGAAATAAAATGTATTTATAGATTCATAGAGAGTTATTGATTTTTACGTAAATAATTAATAAGAATAAATAATATATACTATACTACCATAAGGTGTATCTCATTATACTTGATATTCCAATTACTATAGCAGTATAACATTTATTGGATGTATACACAGTTTGTCAATGCACTTTAATCATGACCGTTATATTCTTTACTCTATGGTCATACTTTATTATAGACGAATTAATAGGTATGTTAGAAAGCTATAAATTAAAAAAATAATTAAACGTTAATGCCCTTATGGCCTTCTCTAAAAATTAAAGTCATGTATGTTTTGCAAACAATTAATTAAAGTAAATTGTACATTTGTACCTATAATACTAGTACTATACTCAAGATTTAATTTAATAATAGAGATTTAATTAATATATTATGTTTAATTATACAATATAATCTAACTTTATGATTTATGATTTTACGAATAATTGAATCTTATTTAATTTTTTCATGAGACATAGATAGATAATAATCAATCGTTGTATGATTTTTCGTAATGACTGTCTTGAAGTATTTAGAAATGTAAAAACAGTATAAAATAGAAGTAAACACTTATTTACGCAAACATAATATTATTAAGATAATAATATATAATTATACTGAAACATATTATAAGGTATTAAAGTATAACAGTTAACAACACAACTAGAATTTGTTTAATTGTTGCCCGTCTAAAAAAGTTGGGAAACACTGGTTAAAATAACAGTCGATTGTTAGTTAGTTGTTTCTATCGTTATAGATGTTTAACTTAAATAATATATATTTTCAAGCTATAGAATGTATATTTATTTAATTAAAAAGTATACTTCATAATGTGTACACTTTTATTTATTATACGATAATAATCGCTTCAAAATGTAATATGATAAATGATAACGAGTCTATAAATTGGCACAATGACCTAGCGATAAATGTTTGTTTATTTTAATTCTTTGCTACGTGCTAAAAATTACAATTTTAAATGCATTTATTTAATACTTGCTATAATTTTTATGGATCTTTTTTTTTACTTTTTATGAAATATTTCATATTTATAAGAATTGTCATGAAGAAATAACAATGTCGATATCAAATTATTTAACTAATTTTCTTAGATAATACTTATATTGAATTTGTTATAAATTCAAATCGCATTTAAGTGTTCTCAGAGAATTATGGCGTAAATACGTGTATTTACCGGTATCTTTTAAGCTTATAAAACTATAATAGTTCATAATTTGTAATAGTTGTTACTTGTTAAAATTAACAATAATAGCTAATACAATGCTTGGTTTTAAATAATAATTTATAAATAATGAAACAAATAAATTGTAGTGATCTCAAAAAAAAATGTATTAAGTCTGTGAATCATAAATACGTTTTTATGAAAGTAGGTAATTCGTATTTGTTAAACATAACTAATATTATTTAATTCTTTGATAAAAAAAATATGAATACATACTGTAAAAATGATGAATTATTATGAATTTTTATAATTTTTATCTTTATATAATTGATTTGGCAGATAATGATAGTAATAATAAAACTCTTCTCGGAATAGATAGCACGTGAGTTAGTGCTTAAAATGTTAGTATACTTTTTAATATTTATATTTATATACTTTAACGGTTATTACCCTTTTTACATTGTTGTTACAGTATGCATATTATTTATAATTTGATGATTTTCAAAATTACCTATATAATACAGAAAATCAACTAACAATACTTTAAAGAAATACAAAAAGTGGGTTTATAGTGCCATTTGACATAAGATAGTTGGTGGTGCAAGTTGGAATAAAGAATGGACCTTGTGATCTGGTGTGTCTTTGAGGGACTTTAAAATCTAGTAGAGTTAAAATCCAAAGATAAATAACTTTACCACTTAATAAAAGTTCTTTCAATCCTTTAATCCATAAAAGACTTTAAGGAGCCTCGCTATACTGCTATTAGTTTAGCTCAAAACACCTTAAGTTTTGACAAAACTAAAGTTAGGTTAGGTTGTCCAATTTTGATTTTGAAACAATTTAGAACTCGACAGAAAATTGTCTATAGATCGTACGAAACACTTTATAAAATTTAAATCTTATATTATTCAATTATTGTGAACTGTAATTAAAAATTTAAAAATATAGATTTTTTCAAATCATAATTAAAACTAAAAATTTCAGATATTTTCCTGCTGAATTCAAACATTTTTTCAGAATCAAAATCAGACGTTAACTAACTCTAATTTTGTCGTAAAATTCGTATAGTTGCAAGACCACTTAAGTTCTAACATTTCCCTGCGATCAGCTAGCGAGTTTAAGTCAAGGATACCCGCAATTATTGGTGTATAATCGTGAGGTGCATGTGGAATACTTAATAAAAAAACGGACGAATCGTAAAAACCTATGTTTGGACTCTTTCTATTAAGTAAGCGCCGTAAGTGTTATGCGGATTCCATACAAATATACAATAGAACCATATTCGAAAATCTGATGAATTAACGCGCAATACAGTGTTTTAATAGATTTTTTTAAGTTTTAAATCAGAAGCTATCTTCATTACAAAATGAATTACTTTAAAAGCTCGACAACAAATCATAAATATTTGAGGCCGTAGAAAAATCTAACCAATAAATTTGAAACCTAGATCAATGAAACGATTAAACGCATGAAATATATTTGTATGTACCTGTATGATAAGTGTTTAATATGAGAGATCTGCTATAGTATAGGTTATTTAACACATGATACTTATCTAGATTAAGTGTTCTTAATTAAGGTTCCTTAGGCTTCAAAATCATATAATAAAACGACACAGGTCACTTTGTAACTTAACACAGTCATTCAGAGAATAAATACGCATAAATGGTTTCATATCATCTGCATATCATAGTAATTTGCAGTTAGATAAATTATGAACTACACAATGAATTACATTTACTTAACTTTTGTCTTTTAGCATTAATATTTTACTATTTTACATCGTCGTTATTCCAAACATGGAATATAATATTATCCAAATATCGAGACGCAACAAACATTTTGACTGATTTAATAATACCTTCGATAAATGTCATTCTGAATTAAGAATAAGTGAAGTTCGTATTTGATTCAACATTTTAAATAAAACATTTTATTTTGTATATTTTTGACGTTAGTGCATATTAATGTTTTATTGAACATTGAGGGGATTATTGGGAATGATGGATTTGGAAAATTTTGATATCTATCTTTGTGCATATATATATTATTTGGGTATGTACGATATTTTAAATTTAAAATGTTTATTTTGCATTTGCATAAATTATTCAAAAAAATAGTTAGGTCTTCATATATGGCCGTATATTCAACTCTACCTTTTGACCCATCAGGTTGTCATGGAGGGGGCATGCCCCACCCTTAAACTTTTTGGTCTTATACCATACGTGGTTGATAGCTTATACTCACGTTGTCATGCAAGTAACCTTCTCATTAAGTCACGCTGACTGAAAAGATGAACTGATTCAATTAAAATAGGAAGTTCCTAAGTTACAAATTTTAATGATTTAACTTTATGGGTCGGTAAATAGTAAAAAGTAAAATTTTAGGACTGAAAATATTGCCCCTTCCCCTTTAATCTGAATTCTAGAGGGACCTAGAATACGAATGAAATCTGCCCTTGCCACCCGCGTATTTGTATTAAATTATATTATATTCCAGTGAATTTATTTTATTAAATTTAGGTATTATTTATCAAGTTTTTAAATTTTATAGGTATGGTTGTAGATAAAACCTAAACCATAACTATAATGATAAAATATGAATGTACCTATGCATAATTTATCCCTTTTGTCAATCATGTTCGTAGTTTGTTTATTGTTCAATAATAGACTAACGTTTATCGACTAGGTAACGAATTATTTAATTAATTAACAACTAACTATATTTTCCACAATTCAAATTAAAAATCATCAATTATCTTATAAGTTATAACTAATAATACAAACAAATGACTTTAGTACTAAGGATTAAACGTACTACACACTATTTTAGGTCCTGACGTAAGTTCTTGTATAAGTGTGTTTTTATTTCATATTAATTTTATTTAATACCAGACTAAAAATAAAGTTTGAGATTATCTTACAAATTAATGTAGTGCAAATAAAAATAATTAAATTAAATTAAAGATTGACGATGAACCTAGAATCGAATTGTATGTTTTAGAGGTCATTGCCTGATATTATTTTATAATTGTAAACAAACAAAAACTCAATTGATATCTTTGATTACTTTTACAGTGTTCATATATTGCAATTGAATGCCAAATACTTATATTTTTAAATAAAAATATAAATGCTTATGTTTTATGCTATTTAAATAAATCGATGTATAACTGTTTACCTACCAAATAAACTTGAACAAAAAAAATAATTCTCATATAATATAATGTAAATAGATTCCCATAAAATTTTGTTTTATATTATAATGAGTCTCCATAACGTAACATAACGGAATAAAGGTCTCAAACTCTCAACTATTTACCAACAAAATATATTTTTTTATTTCGTGCCTTTTTGATACACAAAAATAACACACATTTAAATTATAAAACATTTATCTTATAATGTAATTATTTTTCTAAAAAAACTAATGATTTGAGTAGAGAAAATCTACATTTTTTTTCGTAAGATTTACTTACCTATCTACATTTTTTTTCGGGAACAATTTATTGTAATTCTAGGTGTTTGGTTATTTTTATATTTATTTTTTGATTATTAAACCATGTTTTGAGTATACATTTAAAGTTTAGCCTATATCACTTAGTTAAGTTTTCAACTATTATAATATATAATAATATAGCTATTAATCCGTAGTTGTTACTTATTTTAAGACGTTATAAGTAGGTAATAATAAGTAATAAATAATAACTGCCCACTATAATATCGTAATAAAGTTATTTTTAATTTGTATTGTTATGCATTTTAGCAATCATACTCTCTAAAGTTTACGTGTGTATCTTGTACGAGTTGTACATTATTTTAAAATTATCATAATAAAACAGTACAAGTCTACACCACTTTAACTCAATATATTATGCTCTATTTTTCTACACCGTTTCGACCAACACTATTTTTCTTCACTATTTAATAGCACAACTTTTTTTCAAATAGTGATCACGCATAATATTCGGTAATTTCGATAGGTAGTTAATACTGATTATATATAGTTTAATATTTATGTTCAGGTACGTAAAGATCATATTATACCGTTGCACTAACTTATTAACTTAACAATTGTCAAATGCAGTGTGTTTAATGATTTTAAGAGAAATTAGAATTAACCAGCGATCGCTGTAGATTTCCTAGTTTTTATTCAGCCCTTTAACTTAACGTACAGTTGAAATACATTATACTGGGAGTGTCATAATAATTAACGAACTCCGTTACACACAAGCTGCAAGTCAAGTTTGACGTTCAACCAGTCTCCTTTATAGCCATTAAACGATAATAATTGTTGTATTATAATATTGCTGGTATAATAGTATATGGCAGGCTAAGTATTCGTCTGGTTACCCGGCAAGCGGTGTATAAATTATTTTTCCTCACTTAAAACCTTGTTATTATTACTACTATTATTTGTTACTAATGAAGAAACGCTGCTTAATGATAAATATCATTTTAGACCCATAGGTGTTTAAATAGGTATTTATAACAAAAACTGATAACTGTATTTTATAATATAGGTATATTCGATATTAGTACACATTTCTCGTCACAATATTTATCTCATTACGTACCCACTACCCGGTACACTTTTAGTATAGTACGTTTTGGTGTTTTTTCATATTTATACGTTTACATTGTACAGTATTCGCTGGTTGCAGGTTAAAATTATTCATAGGAAGACTACAAACTGTAATAATACTAATATTATTATATATTTATTACTACATGCATACCCGTTTTCTACAAATGGCTATATTTTGTTCAACGATGTAGGTAGATACTATCTCACATAAATATGTATAATACATTATACATATTTATTATTATGCAATTTGTAAAGTTGTAAATTAGGTCGAATTCATCTTAAAAAAACGATGACAGATTTGGTCAGTTATTCACTATGTTTGTAGAAAATAAATAATAATAGGTAGTTAAAAGAATCGTATTATTTGGTTGAGAAAAACTCTTTACAGTTTGTATGTTAGGTAACATGTACGATGTACACAACCCGCTACAATGTTCGAATGTTAAATACATTATTCCAAAAATTAAAACATCAGTAACGTTACCTATATTATTATATTTTTTTTATTATTTTTTATTTTCAGACAACATCAAGTCAATTCGTAGTATAGAAATCAGTTCTGCGTTCACGCAACTATCGCAAAAAACAGGTTTGTCCGAAAAATCGTTTATAATAATAATTATCGCGGATCACAATTCGCGGACCGCACTCGTCGAAATTCACCCCCCTCTCCCCCGCTAGTACGCACGCCCAAATAACCCAACAACAAAGCGGCGCGCGCAGCCCCCGTGAGCACAATATATTATATTTTAGTGTATTATGCATATCAATATAGGTATTATTATTATTATATATTATGTATACTGCTGTACCACTTTTTCTCGGTTTTAGTTTTTTTTTATAAACATTTCGTTATAATAGGGGGCCGCCACCGCCGCGCCGCGCCGGCGTGAGGACCCAGTGGTAGGTGCAGCGACTACTACTACGGCAGTGAGCAATCGCGCCGTCGTTTGAACGACACGTGCAGACCTCAAAGTGTTTCACCTATAGCTATTGTGTGTTCTTCGATCACAGGCGTCGCGTGTACCGAAATAATGTGACGTCGACGTCGACGATATTTTCTCGGGGGAAAAAAAAATTACGGTTTTTGTATTTTATTATTTTGTGATTGGCGTGGGATCTTCTTCACGGCGATTAGAACATAATATCACATCATATTATTCACATCTGCTGCAGACGTAAGGTATGTTATCGTTCTAACACTGGTCATTTTGATAGTTAATCGTTCTGGAGCCAGGAGCCCCCTTCGTGTAAAACGTATTTAAATTTATTATTATTATAATATGATGTAACTTGTAGTTATATTATAATATATAATGCGATATGTAGAAATATTCATATGCGTTCAATTATGATAATTGGTAAGGAACTGTTTTCCCCTATTAACATTTCGATGCTATTAAAGGGGTCATAAGTTAATATCAAATATGTATATTGTGTATCATTTTTGTCTAGCGTTCCTTTAGTTAGACGTGCGTTTTTAAACTATACAAATAACATATGTGTATGTTTTGCGATGATTATAAAACATTTTACATAGTCTTTGTTTTACCACATACTAATAAAATCGGTGGACGATTAAATTGTATTATTCGAACCATCCAAATATTTGATTACAAAATGTGGATATGATATTGTAGAAAAATAATTTTGGATTTTATACGTTTAGTTAATTTCTTGTATAAGGACAACATTTGAAAACATTGGGTCTACAACATTTGTAAAACATTGGTTGCAGGTAATATAGCGTTGTTTTACATTCGTTTATTTTTTAAGTACCTAAGGATTAAAGGATTAATTATAATTTTTTAACAAGGATATGCTGATATGATTATATTAGTCATCTATGAAAATCTAAAACCCGAAATTACAAATTATCTATGAACATGTAATTATTTTACTCCCGGATAATAGAGATCAGTATAAAGACTTGTTTGTGAAGATGCGCATGTAGTAATATTACTGCAGTAAATTGTATTCGTTTTTTTAAAGTAAATTGTTATCTTGTGGCCCGTGAAATGTTTGATATTATAAACTATAGTATTCAATTTAATTACTTTAAAATATATGTTAGGTACTATTCATTATAGTTGTATACATAATATAGCAGAGGTCAGAAGACTATGTAGGATTATTTTTTATAACTTTGTAAAACATTTATACTATTAAAAATGTGTGTGCTGTGTTATGTTAGATAATTATTATATAGTTAAGACTCATTTATTATTATTTACTAATATAAATTGTTGCCTCTTATTCTCTAAAAAAAATAATAAGCCGAGTTTACCGTGTATATAAGTGTATAATCAGTTATCTCGGTTATCTTTTTTATATTCTAATTTATCAACTATTGAACTATTATCATGAGGAAATGTTAGTATTGTATTAATTTAAGTAATACAACGTGTTTAAGCTTTAAATTTAAAAAATACTACAGTAAAACGTTTAACTATTAGATGAATAAAATATAATTCAATAGGTATTATTTAATGAGTGCAGTTAATAAAATAATAACGTTTACAATTGGGTATTTTTCGTACTATTGACGTAATATTTTATTCCAAGTATTATGTTCATCTTCACATTGTTATTATATATTTAAGTAACCTTAAAAAAGAGTAGTTTTATTGGACATTAATTATTTTAATCCGAATACAATATTTTTTTCCGTTTTTATTGTAAATAAAATGTTTGTATATTATAATATTTTGTAGTTTCTTATTGTGTCTCAGAGGCACAGCGTCTCGCCGTATTTTTCCCTGTAAAAATACAGAAAACATTTTTTTTTATTTGATAAGTCAATTTGAAGGCTTTATTTTGCTGAATCATTTTCTGTATGAATTGAAATTAAAACAATTTTAAAAATGTTATTCGGAGATTTTAAACATATTTATATAATATATATATACATATTATTTATTATGTCGATCGCGATCGACTATCGATCTTTAGAGGGATATTGGTCGATCTTATTCAAAATGAATGATTATAATAATATCTTTTGATCACGTGCGGAATCTTAAAGTTCAATACTTAAACCATAGAGTAAAGAATAAAAACCCACATTTACGGTTTATATACTAAGTAAAATATTTATCAGTGAAAAAAACATAACATTTTCCGATGGAGAAATAATGAAAGAAGAATATTATTATATAATAATTTATTATAATGCTGCGTGTAAGAATATAAATAAAGTTTAGTATACCTAAACAAATAGTGGTAGGTCACCACATGCTTAAAATTATTAATGTAACTCACTTGTTGGAAAAAGATGGCGACCCCTGATGTATACAATACATTACATTACTATGCAATTCAGGCAAATTTATCTTTTTAGGTATTATCCATTTATACATCACTATTTATTTCAGTGTTCAAATGTATTTTTGAACGAGTGTGTTTAGGTATTTCATAATTGTTTCTGTTATCTAAATTAACTTATACGAGAAATTTAAAATCCATCTGAAATCATTCATTTCATTCAAAAACGCTATTAAATTAAACTATTATAAAAAAAATTGTGACCACTTATTGCTAAAAGGAAAACATACGAGGAACTCTATACTAAATTTTAAGCTTTTTACTAGGAAATAAAAATTTGACCATACTTACTTAAATCGAAAAAAAATAAAAAAAAAAACTTCGAAAATTAAAACACCACAAATGGAGCCAACATAATTAGAAATATTATGTCTAGAAAACGCTAATTTTTTTTAAACATAATTTTGGTAAAAAATAACAACAAAAACAAAATTGATTTTGTTGAAATCTGGTTTTGCGTAAAAAATCCTGTTTTTCCATAATATTTTATTTGAACGATATTGCATATTTTTATTTCTGTCAGCAATAATATATTGTCATTACTCAATATTGTGTCAGGTGCTAGTGTTGAACACTTTGACTTTCCTCTTTCACAGTAGTAATTTATTAGTGATTATTAATTAGGGTGGAACAAAATGCCTGTTGTAGATTCTATATAATATTATTATGAAATCCATAGTTAGGAATGAAAACTTAATATTTAACAATGATCGATAAAATAAGACAATATAACCTAATGTATGACGTAATACAAATAACATAAATTATCATCCAATCAGCATCGAAAAACACTTTCCAGTAACGCCCCTCCCTTATCAAAACTGGCTATAAATTATGACCGGGAACGAATAGATAGCATATTTAATATAATCGGCGGTAGGTCTTGAAAAGTCGTGTTAAGATGAACATCAATAAGTGTCTAAAATCTATAACAGCATGTTTGGTTAAAACTATACGATAGAGCAATAACTGTAATTTATTTGAAATTGTTTTCATGGTTGTACTTTTGATTTATTAAATTTAGAAATGACTCGTGAATCAATAGTAAGCAGTTACAATACTGAAGATGCATTGGGGGACAGGCCATTGGAATTAGTTCAACCTACTAATCATGTCCACGAACACACAATACATCATCAAATATTGGAGGTAAACTTAAATTTGTATTTATTTAAATTTAAGTCGTAAAGGAATATATAAAATTATAATTAAATTAAATTTTTTAAGTATTTTCCATTTTTACCGAAGCTTAATTTAAATATATTTTTATATTTAAAAATCAATTATTCATCTTTTAGAAATAATGAGTTGGATAATTTAAAACAAGGTGTATATAATAGGAAATTTTATTTTTTGCCTTTGTATTTAATTGGTTTTATATTGATTATATTATAACAACAAAACGGCGAACTAAGTTTTCAACATAGCTAAACGATTTATTTATAGAAAAAATACTGCTTTTACGAAATAAATAAATTTAAATACATAAATATAAATATATCTAATTTTACAATGAATATTTTTTGACAGTGTTTACACATATTACACACATATTGGAATTATAATAATTTATTTGATACTTATTTATAAATGTAATTTAAGTTGACATTACATAATTATGGTTTGCATGCGTTTTACAAATTCGAAATGTTTATAATATATATATGTAAAGGTATAAGTTATAAATGGGTACCTACTTTATAGTTCATTGTAAATTAT
The DNA here is from genome assembly GCF_005508785.2 of Acyrthosiphon pisum. Lineage (NCBI taxonomy): Eukaryota > Metazoa > Arthropoda > Insecta > Hemiptera > Aphididae > Acyrthosiphon > Acyrthosiphon pisum. Next base: position 64,963,101 of record NC_042493.1, on the reverse strand, counting down.
AAAAACACTTACTTAATAAATATAATATATTTCTGTAAGAAAATTCAAAGTGTCCAATAGGCAATAAAAATGTATAAAAAGTATCGTCAATCTTGTTTTTTTTTCTATTTATTATTGTGCCTATAAATTAACTTTTTACTCTCTGTTTCATTACTGTATGTTAAGTGAAATGTAATTAAAAGTCTAGCGTATTGATTTTTTATCTACATAGGTTAAAAAAATTATTCACAAATTCAAATATGTGCAATTTATAATTTTAGTTAAAAAAGCAACAACAACTTCAACAACAATATTTATTGGAACAATTCCAAGCTCAACAACAACAGTTAGCCGAGCAACACGAACAACAACTCCGGCAACATCTTAAAGTAAATTATTATTGTAATATAAGAAAATAATATTAGAGTTGACCATTCTATAAAAAATTCCTTAGGTAAATTTCCTATTTCAGAAGAATATTGTTCAAACAATATGTATTAATAATGTATTATATTGCCTGCATGTATATTATACACGGATAGCAATAAAAGTTTCTCATCTGACTTAATAACCTGTTGAATAAAAGATTTGAACTATCATCTTGTGTTATTCACTATTGTTATACATTTTATAAGCATAATATCTGTATTAGGTTACAAATGTATACAAATAGTTGATAACGTGTTCTTGTTGGTCGAGGACTCTACATAAATAATGTATAGACATGTGTTATGCAGGATTTATGGGAAAAAAAACGGGAACTTGAAGAAAAAGAACAGCGTGAAAAAAAGGAAGAAGAAAAATTGGAAACCATAAAAAAAAAAGAAAAACATGAACAAAGTGCTATTGCGTCATCCGAAGTTAAACAAATTTTACAGGTAATATAAATAAATAAAATATACAGATTAATTTAATGATCGATGTATTGATAATGTACTTATCAGTTTCTATATCGAAATCACAAGGATTGAAATAATATATTATTTAAAATTCTAAACCATTTTAAATTTTAATGATATTCTTTTTGACTTAATTCTTTCTAATACCTTTTTGACGTATTAGGTATAGTGTTATAATATCTCAGATAAGCTTTATTAATTGTTTATTAATTTGTATAAATATTTAAGATAGTTTCTAACAACACATAGTTTTTAATACATTTATGAATTTAGCCATAAATTATTAAGTCAGAATTATTAAGAGGATGTCAGCACACTATTTGTTTTCTCTCTCTGACCCACGCGCAGCATAAACAAAACTCATTATCTCAGAATCTTTTTTACTTTTTTTTAAAGTTATCTTCCACATTAAAATCACCCATCACAAAAAAGATAGAGAATAATATTTTTGAAGAAATGACATATCGATTTTATATTTTATTGATATTTGACTTTGTATTTGACTTTCAAAATAAACAAAAAAATGTTGCACATTTAAATTATGTTCAAATGGTTTTGAGATAATATTTAGAAAAATTGATATGTCATTCCCTTACAAAATTTATTCTCTATCTTTTTTGTAATGGGTGATTTTACTCTAAGATTACTTAAAAACATAGAAAAAATGATTCTGCATAAATTAATTTTGTCTAAGTTGCACGTGGGCCAGAGTGAGAAAACAAATTATGCGTTGATATCCCCTTAATTTAAATATTAATATTGCTATTTTTTTTTTTATTCTATCAAATCTTTAAAATGGTAAACCTTATTTTATGTCTAGGGTATTTTGTTCTAAATTACAAAAACATAATCAAAACATAAGTTAAATTTTTAAACAGAAAGAACCAACTCTTAAGTATAGTTTACAACTGATAAGAGTGGATTTATAATGTAAAAAATGTGAATAGGTTGGAGAATGGAGAGTTTAGTGTGAGGGTTATGAAGAATATTATTAAATTTGAAAAATAATACTGATAAGAGTTAGTTGCTTGGTTTACCTAAAATATTTTGAAATTTTGTTACAACGCGTGTATTTGCTGTTTTTTTAAGATTCTCTGGAAAAATTCTGTCAACATTTTAAAGAAAATAACCATTATTTAACATCGTTTGTATAGTTTCAAATGTATATAGGTTCTACGTGATATTTTTAACCTATTATCATTATTATATACTGCTTAGATAAACTTCAGTAAGTATAGCTAAGTATAACTGATTGTGGACATTTACGTAGAACATTTGATAGTAAAATGCTACCTAGTTAAGCTTTATAAATATAAATAAATAATATATCAACTTGGTATGCTTTTATTTTTGAGATAACAAACATGATAACAATTTTATGCATTATTTATTGTTAATGAAGTCTTCGTTTTAAATAGGTACATTGTATTAGTTAAATTATTTCTTACAGAATATAATATGTTTGGATACAAATTTTAAATCATAATCATACAATAATTTAAAATGGAACACGGCTTTACTTTACAGTTATGTATTTAGGTAAAAGTGGGTTAAAATGTAATTCCATTATTATATAAATAATTGTGATAAATATCGCACTATTCAACATTTAATTTAGAATTAAGGTAAATTAAAAAAATAGCTGCTTAATCATATTTTATCATATGTGTGCCCTGTCAACGATATTATCGTGTGTACAAATATTAGTTATTACTTATTATTTATAGTATTTAAAAATGTATGACTATTTAGACGCCCCGAGAAACATATTTAAACGCCCATACCCATTTGTTCATCAGAAGTTAGGGGTACCCATAATACTAATACCTACTTGATAACATACATATTATACTAATACAGTAATACCCTCCATCCGCTCGATAATTTAACAGTGACAATTGCTAAATGTAAATAGACATTGGTATCCAAAGGCCTTGTAGATATATTTAATACAATTGAGTATGAACGTGTTACGATTTTCCTATTCTCTCATTCAATATTTTTAACTTTCTACTTCTGTTTTTTTTTTTTTTTTATTAAAAATGTATTAATATAAGTACAATTTATATTTATTTAGTACATCTTTAACATTGTTTAGGGGTTTCTGCTGAGTAAAAAACATCGAGAAGCAGCATCAAGCAGCTCTATACAATCCCAACAATCATACCATAGTTGGTTAGTACTTTTAGAGGACGCCACACCCATGTGTCTTCAAACGTACACCGTGGACAATTTTACGTTCACAATATTACATACATTTTACTCTGTAATTTCTAAAACTAGTGTGAATTTACCTGTTATAAAATTTAAAGGTAAGATTATTATCTAGGCATCCCTGGGGATTATATTGATATTTTTATTAAAAAGCAAGTATGGTCATTTTTTGTACATTTTAAAATTATCATAATTCATAACTTACTTATAAATAATAATATAAACAAATCTTCCGAAATGCCCTAGATAATATCATCTTACCTTTAAATTGTTTCATTGGTCAATTCACTCTAATTTAATAATAACACTAAAATGGATTATTGTTAAGCTTAACCAAGGTTGTTCAAAGCTGGTCGTTTTTTCTTCGTTTTTTCATCTCATTTTCGTGCATTTAGACCAAGGCTGGGGCTATAGTGATATAGTGCTATAGTTTTCCGCCGCGGATGAAAATGTGGCGTATTACGTCCGCCGTAAGCTACTCCGATATAAACCAATGCATTTTAAATTCAACGAATACGCAGTGTATAGCCCCGGCGACCCAATAAGCGGAAGAAAAATTCACTCAGTACCAAAAGCCTGATTTTAATTTTGAAAACATATTTTTATTCCTTATTCTCTTTTCTAGGTTATGTAGGAAATGGATTTTTGATTCTTTGTTTTAATAACACTAAAGTAAAAGTGAATTTTGGAAAAAAAAAAAAGAAAATTTATTTAGTGCTGGGTGAATTTTTCTTCCACTTTTTGGGACTTTTATGTGGAAACTTTTTTGATCGCAAAATATAGTGACTTGTGACTGCGTATATATATGTTACTGATTTCCAAGAACCTTAGCCGTAGTAATGTTAATCTTAAATTACATAAAGCGTTCTTGGAACTCACGCACTCTAATGATCAGTTGCTACACACGCAGTCACACATAACCCAGGATGAATATAGAATATTGCCTAAATCTGACCACTTAAAAATGGTTCGTTTTCAACGGCCAATAAAATTTTCCATGTTGTACATTTGTAAGATGGAAACAACATATTATGCGGGTGTGGCATCCTTTAAATTATAAATTGTTCTAAATATACATTTATAATATATTTTATAGGTATTTAAAATGTTGATCTTATTTTATGTAGGGGTATCTTACAATCTCAGCAGTCGGAACCAAACGTAATGCCTAGTAGTTTAAGTCCATCATCTAGTGGGTCAAATATTACACCGTATAGATTTGTTGGGCGGTACGAAGATGATTTTCCTCTTAGAAAAACAGGTATTTATTTTTAGTCTATAAAATGTAGCTTTTTTAACATCCTTTATTGTTTTAATAATTTCTTTAGATATAACGCGCTAAATACATAGAAATACTTCTTTTATGTTTGTTTACTATTATATTAGTCTAACATATTTATAATAATGTAGAATCACATACCTAACAATAAACCTATAAAAGAAAATTTAATTTCATCCCAAAAACTTTGAATAGTAGGTATTCTAATTTATTTGTATTAAAAAATTTCGAATTTATGGATTGCGCAATTTATTATTTGTTTTAGTTGGTTAGTAAAATTACGATTAATTAGACTAAGTATATATTATGTTTGTAATCTATATTTATAAAAATTATAATTTTGTGCGTTGAATAGGTACTTATTACAGGTACTAATCAAACAAAGTTGCACACAAGTTACTGATATAAATAACAAAATGTAACTGTGGACCGTGGTGTAAATTAAATTTATTAAACATTTAACTTTTTCTTCCTATTTTATATTTAATTGGTTAAGCAATTTTAAAACGCTTAAATACTCGCTTTTTAAGGAACTTAGTAAGTATAAAACAACGATAATGAAATGCTAAGAGAAATAAAATTTTAATTCATATAATATATTCAAATATTAATTCAAAGTAACTTGCAAGTCGTCCCATATCACTATTGTTCGTGCGAGTGTAATCATGAGATTATACAGAAAAACGGTTTCGTGCGAGAAAAAAACACTTAAATCCACACATTTATAGTTCAGAAACTAAATTTATACACGAAAGGAAAAACAATATTTGCTACATTGTACTATCCCAGAATTTTAATTTTTTGATATCGTTAATACCAAAAAGGTGGGCAAGTGGGTGTCGCTCCGCTGTACATAGGTTACAAGTAGGTCACTGTAATGGATGGTGTTAAATTTCAATTCAATGATACAATATCATTGTATAAGAAAAACGATTGAGTTAGCCTATGATATTACTAAGTATAATATATTTGATGATATTATTATGAATAAAGTAATTTATATATAACCTATTTATTTGGAACATTATTTTAAATCTCAATCCTCTTAGCTATAAAAGTTGAACATTTTATAAATTTTTAAATACAAAATAATTATTACATTTTATATTTGATACTTTTTTTTTCAAAATTTGAACTTTAAATGTTTATAAAAAAAAAATTGTGCATACCTATGTATTTTTAATATTATTCAACTGCTAAAGTACCAATATACCAGAGAGCCTTGTATTAAATTTTCACTCTCCAACAAATAAAATTTTATTGACAATTATAGAAAAAAAAAAAATTTAAAACAGAATGTCCGTAAACAGCTCAAAAAGAGTCAAAATATTTTCAAAATCTTATGGTGTATAGGAAATGAAAATATAAAAATTCGGTGAATTTTTTATGTATCTACAGTTATTCGTTTTTTGAATTAAAACAAAATAACTAAATCGCTATGTGAGTAATCATAGTGAATATCCACACTTGTAAAAATATGAACTTCAAACACTCATAAAAATTTTATTTGATTTGCTTATAGACATATTTTTTTGGAAAAAGGTAGACAAATTTATGATGAATCTTGTATTACATTTTCAAATCTTAGATTTAAAAAGAAAAATTTTTATGAATTTCTAACTCAAAATAATTTGCACATTTTCGTCATTTTTACGTATTTCGTCAATATTTGAACTTTAAATGCTTATAAAAAAAATTGTACCTACGGATTTTTAATATTTTTTTTATCTGTCTTTGAAACAATATATTAGGGAGCCTTCTGTTCAATTTTCAAGCTTTGAACCCAATAAATAAATTTTAATTAATATTTATAGAATAAAAAACTTATTTTTCCTTATTTTTTTTCTTTTGTTTTTCGCGGTGCTTTAGAAAACTATTGGGACATTTTTACTTTTGATCCTTACGTACCAACTATATTCACTTTCCCACCAGAAAAGATATTTTTAAAGAAAATCTAAGCATTTTTATCGCCCTGAAGGTGGTTAATGGTTATATACAGACACAAAAAATAATAATAAAACGAATACTCACATTATTGTAAAGTTACTATAATCGGTTATTTTAATTATTTTGAAATTAAATAACTTTTTTGTATATAATAAAATTAAATCTCTATGACAAAGAAAATATTGTGTTCTGTATCGTGTAATGTACAGCTCGTACATTTTGTTCTCAATATTACTATGGTGGTTTTTTTTTTGCACAAAACGGTTTTCACAAATAATTTACAGAAATGTGGTGTCATGTAAAAAGTTTTTATAATGCAACGAGTTGTTTTTAAACTATCCAAATAATTTTTTTTATTAACCTTATGATGACAACGTAAATAAGTTATAACTTATAAGTAATAACAAACTTATTATGACTTAAAATGACTATAGTTTTTAACATAACGTTTGTTTTCTTTTCATCCACTGACCACTTTCCTAACTTAAGTGTGTTTTTTTTGTTCCTTGTGTGTGTTGAAAATGTTATTGCATGCAGCGTCCGAACCGAATTTGCTCAAAATCAGATTGAAACAGCGCATGTTCGACAGACGTAACAATCCAATCGCACGGCCCAAAGAAAGATTCGGCAACAGAGTGTCTAAGCTCGCAAGTACCGTACCATTTTACCAATAAAATACTTTTCCCTTTCAATACTAACCCATTAATATTCCATTAAAAATTTCACATTTCTGTTTTTTTATTTTTATTTTTCAGTAGAGACATCGCCGTCGGGTAGCACCCCCGGTTCTGGACCTAATTCTCCTCCTATACTCATACCAAATTGTCGAAATTCACCTTCAACTGGAGCCACAACTCCAATTAAAGAAGTAAAATACAAATTTTCCATTAGAATCCGTTTTATTCCGTTTCATATATTTGTTTTATTTTTTAAGGAAGGAGAAATTTCATTTGGACATATGTCTAATAATAAATCAGACCAAAGCAGTAGTGTTGCTGATATATCTGCATTATATACAAGTCCTTCAATGCCTAATATATCACTAGGTAGACCACCATCAAATTCGGTAATTAATATTTTTATTACGAATAAATATTTATAAATATAATCTAACCATCATTATTGAATTAGCTCACGCCTGAAAAATAAAAATAAATTAGTTAGGTGTGAGTCTTAAAAAACTATTTATTGTTTAACATTTAGTATTAAGTTTTTAACTTCTTACTTAATATATTACATATTTATTACGTTTTATATTTTTTAAACTTTATTATATTACAATTAGATACACTATACCTGCTATTACAATAGAACCTCGCTATCTCGAAGGGACCAAAAAAAAATTTGACGTATCAAAACTTCGAGCTACCGAGGTAATTTTAAATATTTAAATGAATGATCGGGACTGAAAAAAATATTCTATGTATAGAAACTTTGAGATACCGATGTCCCACTGTAATAGCAATATTAGAAAAAATAAATCGTTTTTAGTTTATCACAAATACATTTATTATTATTATTTGGAGTTTAATCCCATTATTTATTTATTTGTTTATGTATTTATTTATATGGTTTAAACTGCTCATAAATAGTTATTTGTGAAGGTTAGGTTTCTGTTATCTAATAGGACGTTTTTATCCAAAACATAATGTACTTTTTATATAATGTGGGGCATTTTTCACAAATTATAGATTTTAGGGCAAATGTTACACCCAAGTTTGGAAACAAATTTAATTTGTTTAAAGTCTAACTTTGGATTTGGACTATTAGTAAAAAATAATTTTAATATTATTATTGTGAGGTTTTTGTTACTATTACACCCATTATTATACCCATATCTCTAATAAAAATTATTATTTATAAATAAGTTTTTTCACTTACTTAATTAGTATTTTAGATAATTTTTAAGGTCATTTTTTGAAGTTTTTAGGGCATTTTTGCACTTTTTTAGGGCTTTTTGCATTTTTTTTTTAGGGCATTTTTGTGTGTTTTTTAGGTCATCAACATCCTAACTCTACTAATAAGTAATAATATAAGTTGTAACAATCGATTATTTCTTATGCATTGTTTCCGTCTTATTAAAGCATAATATACAACAATACGTTACGTTCAACAGTTTCAATTTTGTGTTATTAATTAAATATTTGATTGAATTCGCTTATTATCAAACATAAAATATAGATCGTCGTCAATATTTTAATAGAGTTTTTATTGAGTGTGTAAAATATTAAAACTTATTAATTCGTATTGTTCGTACAGTAGATATTATAAAAAACTAACGAGAGAAGTAAAGAACACGGATAATGTTGGGTTAAATTTGTTAGTATATTAGTATAATATGAATTCAATCTAATATTTAAGCTAACCACACAAAAGCAGCTGAACGCAATTTGCTATGTTATCCGTTTTTAAGACGAAGACAACATCATATTATGCGGGTGCGACGTCCTCTTAAAAGCATATATGTAATAATATAATATTCATTATATACTTAAAGTAAAGTTTTCAGTTATATAGATTATAATTTATAGAGATTCTAAAATTAATATTATATATTCTAATATTATAGTTTAATAACTGTAATTTAATCTGCGGGTGCTAGGTAGTTAATTTATTGAAGATTTAATAATCATAACATTATATAATATATTATATAAATATTAGTAGATCAAGAAAAAATCCATAAATTAATAGTTACCTGACCTATTTTATGAAATATAAACATATCACAAATCATATTTTGTCAACTTAAATTTTTGTTTTAGGTACTACCTATAGTTTATTAAATATAAATACAAAATATAAATATAAATGTTACATTATCATATATTTATGATAAATTATTTAGATAATATATAAAAAAATACGGAATATATCATTTTTAGGTGTTTCTAGAAAATCGAAATATCTCCAAAAAAATAAATCCAGCTAAGATATTGCTCTTCTCCATAAGTCGCTTTGGTTAGGTTTATACGGTTTCTAGACATTTAAAGTTTCGAAAATATAATATTACATAAAATCTTATTTTATTTGACATTTTTAGGCATAATTATTTAAACTAGGTATTTTATAACATAACCAAAAAAACTCGTTTTACGTTGCATCAGACTTGTTTTTATACCTTGTTTCTGGTAATTTTTAAGATTATTTTGACTATAAATTTACTTTTTTAACATTTGGAAGTTTTTTTTTTTTAATGTTATTATCGATAACGCTTTCTCCGTTGTATTATTTGGTTGATCCTCTGTCCATTAAAAAAATAATAATTCTGGAAAAAAGATTTTATATTTTCTGTTGCAAGGCCATTGCCACAACTATGGCGTTAAAAAAAATAAAATGTTTATTTTTCATACATTATGATTTATTTGACTTGAGACGTTTAATATTTTAAAACCGATGAATTTTTTTATCTAATTAAAGTCATTCAAACATCACATTTTTAAACAACAATTTTTTGTTTTCTATTTTTTTTTATTATTATTCTTTTTTCTTATTTTAATGATATCATTCAATTTTAATTTCATATTCCTAAGGAGATTATTTTTCTAGGAATAATAATCGAATTATGAACAAGTAGTTAATTAGTTATAACTAAGTACCTATTTGAGTTTTAACAAGCGGACAATATACTCGTGTAGGAGATAGCATTTCATTAGCATGATTAAACAAACGTCATAAATTATAAATATCTTCTAATCTTTACTTGCCATTTCCGCTCTCCAAATAATTAAGAGGATGTCAGCGTACTATTTGTTTTATCTCTGATCCATGTGCTGCTAGTACGCTACACACAAAATTTGCGTTCACCAGACTTAATCTTGTGTTAACTTTACTATTAGAGTGAATTGATGTATTATCAAACTTAAAGTTCGAACATTATCTGTGTTTGTACGTTGACTGTTATACGATACTCAACTTTTCTATGATAGAATCAGCATTTTATTATATTATTGTATTGTATTACATACTTATGTACTTAATTTGTTCTGTTTTACTCACTGCCAAAATCCTCTTAAGTAGAATTACATGTCATAAAATTGTTCAGAAACATTTAAATTTGATTTTATATAGTCGGTATATAGAATAACAAGAATTTTATCATTGAAATTATTTCATATGTATTAAAAGAATTAAAACTATAATTCGAAATAAAACCGTTCATGTAAATGTAATAAAAAAATATTTATCATCAGAATAGGTCATCATTTTTAGGTTTTTGACACTGAATCTCGATATCTCTTTATTTACTCCCCATAAATTAAACAATATTATCTAAATTTACTATAGAAAAAACACACACATGCACGACCATAGGTCATTTTTAGAGATAACAATTTTATATTCATATTGTAATATATATACAAGGTGATCCATTCAAATGTCTACACATCATGTGTAACACGTGTAGGTAATTCGAATTTTTTGAAAATATTATTTTTACACAAATTGAAATTATTGAAAAACGAAAATACATTTTTAATTACATATTTTTAAGCAGAATTATATAGAATAAAGTACATTGATAGGTACATAAAAAAACTTTCGAATGATTAGTTTAGTTGTGAGTAGATAGGATGTTGATGACGTTTGGATTTTTTTTCCTTTGATCCTATAAAATGCTATTTTAGCTAAAATTCGTTTCATGCTCCCTTGATTCAGAACATAATAATTGTATTTTGAATGTTTTGCATTTTTAGATATTATTCACTATAAATGCACTTTTTTTGTTTTTTAACGTAATTTTTATATTTTTATATTTTTGTAGTTTTTGTACAATGTGGCGTATTTTTCACGAATTTTAGATTTAATAGAAAATTTGTTCAAAAAAATCATTGTATTATTATTATCATTGGTGGGTATGACAAACAATATAAACTTAAATTTTTTTATTTATATTTTACTCATTAATATTTTTTTTTTTTTTACTGTAAATTAAACTTAAAATTTAAATGTTTACGAAATTTTTAAGTAATTTTTTTTATAGTTTTTAGGGCACTTTTTACAGCGTTTTTTGGGGGTTATTTTTGAAACTATTAAGTTATCAACATCCTATTAGGTACTAGTTCGAAATTTGATTTTTATGTGTCAAAATACTCGAAAAATATTATGCGTCTGAATATGAAATAAAAAAAATGTATAGTGTCATTTAAAATAAATCTTAAAAAATATAGCAGTAAAAAGTTTTGAAAATATAATTTTTCAAAAAAGATAACCATTTTCATTTTGAATTAGTAAGTGTGGACATTTAAATAAATAATTATTCATGAAATATGACATGATTGGTAAATGTCTGATCGATAAAAAATTTAATGTTTATAAGGTTTTAAAACATTAATAATAATAAGGACTTTCAATTATATGTATGTTACCTATTACATTTAAATGTTTCTCAAACCTAAATAAGTCCGGATTTCGAACCGGCGACAGTGCACGTCGCAACCGACGTCTTAGTCTGCTCAGCTACTCCGTCTCCCTTTAGATTTTTTTTTTAATTATTTATAATGCCATGAGATTATTTATTTAATTTGTTTTGCTATTGGTAATTTTTTGAGTTCCTGAGAGCTTTTCAATAGTTTCAATTAATAGCTTATCTGTTGAATAAATTTTAATTTTAACAAAATTCATCAATAGTAAAAACTAAAAAAAACTACTAAAGAGGTATAACTTTTTTGATTTCCTATTAGTTACAGTTTATTGGAAGATACTACAAATAACTAAGATAATTTAATTTGAATCATATATTTATTTTATGTTAATATTTAAAACAAAAAAGCTTATAGTGATATAAATTTAACCATGGTTTTGAACAAGAATTTAAATTGTATTTATTAATTACTCATATTATATTTTAACTTTATATAATGTCTGTATGTATAATATTATGGAGGAATCGTGTATCATATGTTAAGTTGGTTAGATTATACCGGAACAAATACAATATATACCATTATATCTTGTATACCTATTTTTTAAATTTTAAATTACATATTTAAAACACATTGACTTAGTTGATATTTGATGTTACAATACATTCTGGGGGGGTTAGTTTAGTCTAGCCTCTCATAAATTATTAAAAATGATGGGCCTCTATTGAAAATAACTGATCAAATCGTATTTAGTATATTTTGGAATAAACTCTTCATTAGTCAAAAAAAAAAATTACAATTACTGGTAAAAGTTTTATTGTTGTAAAAAAATTGGATCTTTAATATTTTGTTAGTTTAACAATCTATAGAAGTTGATTTAATGGTTTACTAAAATTGAATAGAACAATCATGGGCTACTAAATTCTATGTTGAGGATCATTAGCTCACTATTGATTCTTTAAATGTCTAGTAATTGCTTATGCAATCTGGCTGTACCAGTAGTTAAACCTAACCTAAGAATAAAAAATTAATTAATTAAATCAATAATAAAATATATATATTATATTGAAAAATTACATCAATTTGTTTACATAAATGGTTTTATATAAAATTTTATTGATAATTTAAATGATTCCAATTTTTAAGTTTAACTTGATATATTTTAGGACGGATCAAAATTATCGTCTGTTTCGGAAGCTGAAGTCCGTGCTGCGTTTACTGCAAGATTAGGTGCACCACTTACTGGTCAAATGTTGTCAAGTACATTGCCATATTATCCTACACTTCCAGGTAATTATTAATTTAACACAAATTAATAATATTTCGGAATTTCAAAACAGAATAAATTAATCTGAATAGATTCCAAAAATAAATTTAATAACCTAACTAGTTAAAATGTTATTAAATCTATTATTAGATATTTAAATATATTTTGTAGTGCATATTTAAAATTCATATTGATTATATAGTAATGGATACATCTCAAAGTTTCATTCAAAAACAAATGCGAAGTCTCGAGTCCAGACAAACTACTACTATTCCATCATTTCATCCTGCACCTATTACTGACACTCAAGTGGCACATGCTAGGTTGAATAAAGCTGGGCACAGACCACTGGGTCGTACGCAGTCAGCACCGCTACCTCTTGGGCATCCAATGTTGAACAGCACTGTACCAGGTCAACAACTAAGTGTTCATTATGAAGATTACGAATTACCACTTCAGCAACTTAGCACACATTATTTGAAACAAGTACATTTTTTTAAAATTTTGACAAAAATATATTTTTATTATTATTTATAATCTTAATTTTTTTTTTTAGCAAATTCGTCATACCGTTTTGACTCGAGCTGGAAGTCGGGCTCATTTGGCTAATAACAGTAGTTTAATTAATGAAGACCAAGAAGATAATGCAAAGGTATTCCATAATATATTATTTACAAAGTAAAAACTGCATATTAATGTATACGTTTGAAAATATAGGTGATTGATTTGACTGGTGGTCCAAGAACATCCACAGATAATGGTTTGAAAAATAAAAGTCAATCATTTTTACAACAACAACGTGACCTAATGATGCGACAAACATCTCAATCCAATGATAGTGTGTTATACTTCAAATATAATAGTATAATTGTGTTTTTTCGACTAAACATTTTGTTTTATTTTACAGTTTCACTTTTAGCAAATCGGAATACACATGTTACTCTTCCTTTAGTTAGAACATATTCCAGTCCTTTAGATGCTACCGTAAGTACAGGAGGCATTAACTCTGACACATCTACATCATCATCATCACCATACCTTTCATCTACTAGCCTTAATTCTTCTGGCACTAAACTATCAGCGTGAGTGTCTTAAAACAAATCGATTTTTATTGCTGTGTTAAATATTAATTTTTATTTACTTCTAGAAGTCCACACCGGCCTAATACTGGTCTAGCATTTGACAGTTTGATGTTGAAACATGCTTGCAAATGTGGCAACAACGCTATACATCCAGAACATAGTGGACGGCTTCAAAGTGTTTGGGCTCGATTGATTGAAACAGGATTAGCTAGACGATGTGATAAGTTGAGACCACGCAAAGCTACAATCGAAGAATTACAGACATGCCATACTGAACCGCACACTCTTTTATTTGGTAAGTTTTGTAGAAACTATTTTATTTAACTAGTTTTATTTTTGTGTTTTTTTTAAATTATTTAAACAGGTACAAACCTTGCGAGTCGTCAAAAAATGGATAGTTCTAAATTAGCAGAATTGCCAGTAAAAGCATTGGTACGATTGCCTTGCGGTGGATTAGGTGTAGATTCTGACACTACATGGAACGAATTGCATACAGCACCAGCTGCTCGTATGGCTGTTGGTTGTGTTATTGATTTGGCTTTTAAAGGTAGTACACATTTTTATAAGAAAATATTTTCTTTTGTTTATTATGATAAAAATTTAACATACAATTTTTTAAATAGCTGCCCTGGGTGATATAAAAAATGGCTTTGCTATTGTACGTCCACCTGGTCATCATGCGGAAGCTAATCAAGCTATGGGATTTTGTTTTTTTAATTCAATTGCTGTTGCTTGTCGTCTGTTACAACAAAGGCAAGCCGTACGACGTATACTTATTGTTGATTGGGTACGTCCAGTGTATACTTTTATTGAAAAAATATATTTTATAATATTTTTATCACAATATTTTTATAGGATGTTCACCATGGTAACGGTACACAACAAATTTTCTATGACGATAGAAGTGTTCTATATTTATCTATTCATCGACATGATGAAGGTAACTTCTTTCCAGGAACTGGTGCACCTGGTGAGGTAGGTATCTTAAACATTTTATATAAATTTCATACTTAAATTTTGCTATTTGTATATTATAATTTAGTGTGGAGCTGGCAGTGGTCTAGGATACAATGTGAATATTGCATGGAGTGGTGGTCTACAACCTCCACTAGGTGATGCTGAGTATTTAGCAGCTTTTCGAACAGTAGTAATGCCTATTGCTCGGGTAAGGAATAAATTATAGATATTCTGCTATAATCATTTTATCATTATCTTATATTTCAGGATTATGCTCCAGAAATCATTTTGGTATCCGCTGGTTTTGATGCGGCTTCAGGTCATCCAGCTCCATTGGGTGGTTATAATGTAACCCCTGCTTGCTTTGCTTACATGACACAACAGTTAATGCAAATTGCAGATGGAAAGGTATATTTTTATTTACTTTTTATTCCTTACAATTAATTAGTCAATATTTTTTATTTATAAATAACATTTTGCATAGGTAATTTTATCATTAGAAGGAGGATATGATCTGACTGCAATATGTGACAGTGCAGAAGAATGTGTACGTGCACTGCTTGAAGATGACGTAACACCAATTGTACAGTCTGAGCTTCATCGGACCCCTTGTCAAAACGCCATAAAAACATTACAAAAAACCATCGCAATTCAGGTAATTAAAAATAATCAAACTAGAATGTCAGTCAAATATTGGTTTAATAATATTACATTTCTTAATTTAATAGTTGCCTCACTGGCCTGTGTTAAAAAAACTAGCACACACAGTATCGTGCAGTGCTGTGGAAGCTACTTTATGTGAAGAAAACGAAACAGTTAGTGCTATGGCTTCATTATCAATGACCAGGCATAGAATTCAGTAAGTTATTTAATTTAATATCTAGGGAGGTAGATTTTAGATATATTGGTTTAAGTTAAGACATGAGATGGGTTGATCTAAGATTATCATTTAAAAAGAGAAAAAAAATTGATAGTGTGTGAGCCCACTGGGTTAGTAAACTTCTTTCATAAGTAATTTGGCCCATGAAATTATAAGTGAATTAGGGAGGTTAGAGAGAGTGAGAAAAATCAATACAATAAAAAAAAACGTGCACACTCCGCCACACATGACTTGCAAAATAAATAAATAAAGAAACGTGTCGTTTCATTTTTTTGTTACGATTTCGTTAGTTATTTTTATTAATACGGTTTTATATATTAAGATACATATTGTTGTAACCCTGGAAACCCGCGGCCGCACAATTATTGTGCGATTTTTATATTATTGTACAATTTACAAGTTTATTTTAATTAATATACAACTCAAATGTTAATTAACTTAGACAAAAGCTATTGCGATAGGAACCTTCTCCGTGATATAAAAATATAAAAATAAAAAAATTAGGACAATCGGTCGAGTAGTTTCCGAGAACATTAGCATCAAAGGTTTTGTTTCATTTTTCGTTACAATTTTTTTTCCACCCGCACCTCAAGAAAGAAGTTTTATTTCAAAAATGAATAATACATCTTGTAAATAAATTTGTTTTAGAAGTTCAGAACCTAGTGAAGAACCAATGGAAGAAGACTGCGAGGATGATAAATAGATGTTCATCTAGTCTATTTTAAGCTAATTAATTACACTTTGTATTATTCAATATTGTTTCATTGTGAAATTTCACATTGTATGTATAACCTAACCTGTCAACAAATTAAAAAAAATAGTCCCCTATGCTGTGACTTCAAAAAGTTATATCGTGTATATTGCATTAAATACAGAAGTATACGAGTTTAATTACTATTTAGATCCTTAAATAATTGACGCAATTGTTTATGATCAATTTTTTTAAATATTTTCATTATCCCTTCCCCATATGTATATTTATATAAAACATTCCAAACAATAATTCTTAACACATAAAATTATTCCAAAAATTATGTTACCTGCGTCATAACGTAAAGTAAAATATTGTTTAAAATATATATATTTTTAATTTGTTATTGTTTTAAATATCTATATTAGTCTTATTTGAACACATATTGATATAAATATATTTAATATATATTAAATGTTGTGATAACTGATAATTGTTAATATTTTATTTTTTTTTTTGGCCAGATTTCAATTCTGGACACCTTTAAATATAATTTATGTTTTGCCCTTTCTAATTATGTAAATACCAAATATTAATAAATATTGAGTTGGAGTTATATGTTTACTAGTCTTTTATAATATATATTCATATAATTATAATTATTATAATTTATCATCATTATCATTATTATAATTACTATTATTATTTTATTATTATTACTTTCGTTATGATTATTTAGTCTATTTTATAAAATAAAATTGGCTCTTGACGTTTCAACTTTTAAATTTCAAATTTTTGTTGATATTACAGAATATTTATGGGAATTAATGTGTTAGTATTTGTTGCATATATATATAATATTTCTGTGAACGCCTTTCTTATGGCTTGTTGAAAATAGTATTATGATAGTTTGAGAATCCTGTTTAAACATTTGATGTGTAATTCTTATAGATGTATAAATATATTATTTTGAGGATAAATGTTAAAATTGATGTGATAATATTTTGTTTTTATTTTAAACTTAGTATTGATTAAATATACTTAAATGGGCAACATATTATAATATAAGATTACTTTCTGTTCCTCGTTTTGTTTATTATTTTAATAGTAGATATCAATGTTAGAAGAGTTTGTATTCTCCAATAAAAAAAAAATGGAATTTGTTTGAGTTGTATTCATATTCATTGTATAGCCTTCAATGTTTAATGATAGTGTTGCCGATTTAGGTTTAATTAATCCATAATATACATACATTGTTATTATAGAGCGAGTGCAAGAAGAAAACTAGAATTAAAATCACAAAAATATTAATTTAATTTTAAATTTTTTACATAATGATTAAAAGTATATTATGTCAATTAATAAATGCTTTATTTTATTAATACTAAACTTTGGTGTATATTTTAAGAATAATATTCTCATTTATCAGATTACCTTGCATTTTCTACAGTTGTGTGTAGTGGTTATGAATTTGTTTTATTATTATGTGTACAGTGCTTATTCTAATTGTTAACTTTTGTTGTATTCTTTATTTTGTTACTGTTTAAAAAAAATGGTATTGCATTATGTTAAATTCATATTTGTCCAAGTGAAGTAAATGTTTTTTTTAAATGTAATAATTATCTTGACTTTGTATGTTTTTCATTTGATTATTCATCTTGAAATGGATTAAACAGCTATTTAGTTCAAATTGAATTTGTATTGAAATTTAATTTTAAATCCTAAGCAATTAACATGTTTTTTCTATGTATACAGATTATAGTTAGAGTGTGTAACAATAGATGAAACACCTTTATTAATCATACATAAAATCTAGACTTCTAAGTCTAGATCAATTCTTCAAAATTGCAAGCATGGATTTAATTTAATCATCTCTGATTAGAATCATATTTTTAAATGTGATTGTTATTGTGATTGTTATTCCTTTTAAATTTAAATTTAATATCACAAAATAACCAGTAACCAGTAAATTGTGCCAAATATAAGGAGTGTTAAACTTTATTAGTTTAACTACCATTATTATTATTATCCAAGGGATGCTATAGATTTTTGAAAAATAAACGGCACTTAAATTTTATATTTATAATATGTATAGATAGTTGTCATAATTAAATAATACTACTGCAACATAATTTATGTCAATTTATGGCTTCTGATGTAGATACCTGGTGCTCGAGTAAGATCTTACTGAAAAGTATCCAGTATTCCACAATAATAAACTTTTGTTTATCAGCTTTTAATCGCTGACTAAAGTATTTACAAGTTATAGTACCTACTTGTTATGTAATATTGTTAAATGTTCAACTGTCCTCCAGCACATGTGTGGACACTGGCCACATGTTGATTCGGATGTGCTATACAGTACAGATAGTACAGTAGCACATCATGACCAGTCTGTGTATTCGAGTGCATCAAATTTTAATACAATTGTTAAAACGTCGACCATGAAAAATAAAGTGAAGAAACCCCTAAAAAGTGTTACGTCCCAACTGATATATACATCAACTCAGGAAAATGAATACGTTATGTATTTGGTTACGTTGTGTGTTTATTTACGATTTTTAATACAAAATCACAATGTATAAGCTATGGTACAGTCCCTCTCTACGGTAGAGAGGTGAGCGGTGTTACGACCTGACTCTGAAATGATAACTTAGACTGAGTGGTTTTAAGAGTGGTGTTGGGTATCCCTAACCGTCTGACAAGCTCTTGTCATAATCTCCTTATATAAGATCGCGTCCTTTGGCGTGGGTGGTCGCAGTAGTGGCTAAATGCGGTCATGAGGCAGAGTTCAGGTCTCGTACTTGGTATTCTGGTCGACTCGCATCTTTCCGTGCGAGTATTGAGACTTTCCCGAGGCATTGGCACAACTAGGGGGGTGCACCCCTGAGTTTAAAATGTGCACCCCCAAAATAAAAAAAACTTAATCTATAATATTTTGATTATTTTGAAGTAAAAATTATCAATAAATACAAAAAAGTTGTACCTTAGAGTATATTGAGGAACATAATAAAGTGACTAAGTGAGTACTTCACTAATTCAATATTATGTTCCAACCATAGACCTATAAACTAAATTAATAAAAACTTAGTTTATAGGTCTATGGTTCCAACATTCCCTGCTATAACAGTATAACAAATAATCTTTAGCTTAGGTAGGTATTTTATGTTGTATAGAACAGGTCATAGTTATGTTGTTTTTACTTATTTGTGTAACATTGATCATACCTAATAATATTCAACAAAATAACTTGGAAAACAGGATAACGATATTTCTCTTTATCTTTGGCAGGATAAAAGACTACCCATGAATGTGAGCACGTTTTCATTGTTTCCTTGTTTATAATTAATTATTATAATTTATAAAACAATCCTATATTTTAGATAACATAAATACAATAAAGTTATTGGCTTCTAAACATTTTGTATTTTTTTCATTTGCTTATAAAAAATGATTGGATAGTGCTATTAAAAAAAACGTTGTTGCACAGATAAAGTTCTTCTGTACGTGTTGTGAAAATTG
>NC_042493.1:64939886-64942968 GCF_005508785.2 Acyrthosiphon pisum | reverse complement strand
TTTTTATATATTTTACAGTCTTTTGCGCTATACGTATAATATAAAAAAAAATATTTTTATTTTTAAATACTGAAAATAAAAAATTTTAAATTTATTTTAAATTTATTGGGAAAAATTTAAAATAGCCAATTTGTGAATCTGATAATAAGAATAATTTTAATGGTAATAAAAACATTTATCTAAGTCAAATAGTTAATTTTTTAGAATATTTTAAAATATCAATATTTTTTTGAGTAAATTAATTTAGAATGTAATAACTTTTTTCAAAATATTTTTTCCACATTTTTTGTCATACGCTCAAGTAGCGTAATTTTTTTTTGTCAGATCTTCCTGTTATAGCCTGTACATAGAGTATGGGTCCGGGGGTCTGGGAATTCTTTATAATTTGTGCACCCTCAAAAATATAGGTCTAGTTGCGCCTATGTCCCGAGGAGAGACGTGTGACATTACTCTTATAGTTTAATTGTTAAATACTGTGTTCACTACGCTCTTGCAACGACCTCAGCATGTTATGATATACTAATAATTGCCTTATTAGTTATATCGTCAAATACTACTAGAAACGTATGCTACGTTTTACATAGATGATAATTAATAGGTGTACCTACGTAACAGTAACATAAAAATTACATTTGCGGAAAATGAATACCTCTATAGTTTCCCGACGTAAGCTTAAATCATTCCTTACATTTGGAGAGCTTATAAAGTCGTTATTGTTATTATTTAAATATTATTGTGAGAATGACCGAAACGTTATTGTGTTTGGCGCTGCGTCGCATTCCTTTCTAAATTTTCTGACAACGCCGACATGGCCGAATGCGGAATGGCATTCAATAATCGGCTGGTACACCTAATTAAAATTATAGCGGTGGGTACCTATATTATTTTTCATTTAATGACCGTGTGGCTCGACAGTCTCTTGCACATATTTTTGTTTTCACTATTTCGTTTCAATTCCGCTGCCGTACTGTCCATAAATGCATACGAATCGGGTTTAATCATTATATTTTACGGAACCCGTATAAGTGTATAACTGTATACAGTTTACATATTATTATTTTCCCGGTCGGAATTTGAAAGTTAACGGACCGCTGAAATACGAAACCGGTATAGTTTCCGGCGCGCATTTTCACCGATTAACCTTGACCTATACGATCGGTAACAGCTATTACATATTATTCACATTACACGGTTAGGAAATCCGATCACGGATACCAATGACTTGTTAGGTATATCTGTAACTCAGTGTAACTACAGGTACCTACCCTACCTACAACGCGGCTGCGTGCCTCCATAATATTATGATCATAATTGTGAGTTGGTGGGGTTCGTGGCATGAGAGAAGGCGGCGGCGGCGGTGAAGTTCAAAATCATAGCTATTACCACTTAGTACCTACTTACGGATACCTCCAGGCAGGGCCGTCGTTACGATTTGCGAGGCTTTAGGCAATATCTAAATTGTGAAATGCGAGGCCCTATAATTTATTGTAAAATAAAACCATTAAGATTTCCCATCAATAATAGTAATAATACTATGAAAATCAAAAGCGTGGATAGCGTATAAGATTTTGATCTAAAATTTGATAAAAATTGAAGAATGATAGACCATGATATGAATATCCGGTGTTACTTGGGTAAATTTAAACTAAACTACAATACCCAATATAAATTAAAACTCAACAGCATAATATTTGTCACCATACAAAATACAAATGTATACATTGTATACCTAATCATTCGATTAAACAAATAATATCAATACAAAACTAAAAAATTTAATAATTTTGAACAATATTTTGGTATCAAATTTAAGTGTAAATTGCGAGGCCCCTAGAAGCGCGAGGCCCTAGGCAAATGCCAGTACTGCCTACCCTTAACGACGGCCCTGCCTCCAGGCTAGTGTGTTGGATAGTAACACAACGCAAATGTAAAAGTAACGCATTTCTGCAGCAGTAGTGTATCGACGACGTTACTTTGTTTGTAACGTGTTACTATGTTAGGTGAGCCATTTCGTTGAAAATTTTTCCAGAGGGCGAATATGCTGTAATGAAAATTAATATTTTGTAAAGTTATTCCTGAAACACAATGCGTAACGACGGTTTCGAGTATCGAAAATTGAAATACAAAATGGTAATCGAAAACAATAATAATTGGTACCTAGTACCTACCTACCTACTATAAATATCGTAAGTAGCTGGTATCAATAATGGGTATAATTTATAATTTTAAATTTTACCTCATCACAATTCAGTTTTCAATGTTTGAGCAACTTGCAGCAGCTATTCATTTAATAAACCCTCCTCGAAATAGGTACCTACATCCTAAATATTTAACTACTATTATTATACCTAATATAAACTATTTCTGTTTATGTTGGTCGTTGATTGACGATTGCTAAAAACATTACTAATTTTCTCATTATAAAGTAAAGCATAGGCGTGCGCACGGGGGCAGCAGAGGCAGCATATGCTGCCCTTGGACTTTATTTGGGGCTACCGGGGCCGGCAAATATTAAATAATGGGCCTCGGTAAAATTATATTTCCACAAATGATTTTTTTTTTTTGGTCAAGTATAGATATGAATATTTTATGATTATAGAATTTATCAGTATGAAACTAATAGACCTGTCTACTATAAAAACAAATAACCATGATTTTTAATCGTAAATATTATTATCATATTTTATGGTCAACAAATCTAAAAACAAACTGGGTTTTTAACGTTATCGTAATATCGTACACTAATGTCTAATATGCCATGACGATGCTGGCCCGCCACAACATTAATGATAGACGATATTAAATAGCGATTAGCAATTACGTAATTGGACTATTGGAGTTGCACTCGCACATCTTAATATTTTTCGACGTGCGACGTGCTCATTGCGTGTCATGTCCGGTAAACGAAAGGGCGGAGCTGAAAAAGCCCGTGAAAAGAAAAGATTGTTGCTTTTGAATGCGAGCGATAAATGCGATAAACTATATGTTATTACTTTAATTATTATTTTTAAAATATGTACCTACTTTATATTATTATTAATGTTTGTTTATTTTATCATATTATAATAATATTATTAACTAT
>NC_042493.1:64932509-64939836 GCF_005508785.2 Acyrthosiphon pisum | reverse complement strand
AGTAGCTGGTATCAATAATGGGTATAATTTATAATTTTAAATTTTACCTCATCACAATTCAGTTTTCAATGTTTGAGCAACTTGCAGCAGCTATTCATTTAATAAACCCTCCTCGAAATAGGTAGGTACCTACATCCTAAATATTTAACTACTATTATTATACCTAATATAAACTATTTCTGTTTATGTTGGTCGTTGATTGACGATTGCTAAAAACATTACTAATTTTCTCATTATAAAGTAAAGTAATACAAAAAACAATGTTATTTGAGCAACGAATAGAGAAACTCATTAAAAATGTATCTATTAGTGTATTACTTTTTAATGATAACTTATCATACCCTAAAACGCTGGGTATATGTATTATTCTATTAAAGAATACCTATGTATTAGTCAATAATACATCAAATGACAGGCGAGACCCTTTTCAATCAAATTTAAAAATAGTCGATTCACTTAACGATCAAAATCGTACCATTTCATTTTCGGAACATTCTTTGTTTGACCATAACAAAAAGTTTAATATTTACTTTGTTTTATACATTTAGAAAATATGCATTAAAACCTATATGGTACCATATTAGGTACCTACCTCTATATAGAATATACATTTTATACCCACAACTTACATTTTTAATAATTGTTGATATTTATAACAGGAAGTAGGATATTAAACTTTTCAGTTTGGTCGAAAAGGGAAGGGTACACTTTGGTCGAAAAGTGAATCGACTGAAAAGGGAAGTGTACGATTTTGGTCAAAATAGGCCATGCCCTATATGACATACGTATGTAAGGTCTTAGGTTAGCTTGAAATTAGCTAAAATATTTGGATGAGATAGTAATATTCGATGGAAATGTATACCTATAGAGGAACCCGTTTCGATTGCAGAGTCCGAAGATTGCGTGTTCTCTTGTGGAATAGAATATAGTTATATTTATATACGTTATTTCAAACTCTTTTTAAATCCAGAAGAATTGCATTCAGTACTTTGAAAGTCTACAATTTAGTAATTACATTTTAAGATTAACGTGCCGCTAACAATTGGCTATTTCCAATTATTATTATTATAACTATAAGATTTTACAATTGAATTTTCAATTTAATAGATAATAGCCTAGAACACAAATAATATCAGTAACATTTTTAAAGTTAGGTGCACATAGCACATCTAAAGTTAAAATGTATTTGGTGGTAAAGAGATATAAGTGAATTATTCGTCATGTGCTGTGATTTGGAAGATGGTAGCAAATCCATTCTGAATTAGAAGGAAAACGTGAAAGCACTTTAAATTTAAACTTAAATTAGGCTGATTCAAATAATGTTATTTGTACCCCTTGTGTTCTATGCGCTTTATATAATATAAGTTTATTGTATATATCAAAATAATTTACGGCTATAAATAATTAATAAAAACATTCATTTTGTAACACAATAATTGTTTCGACAATGTTCATTGTTCATAGTCACAATGTGTTGATTGTCACAATGTTCATTTCACAATTTATCCAAGACTCTCAAATGAAACAAAAAATTCAGATATTTAGCTGTTGAATTTTGTTTTAAATTACACTAAATAGATTCAAAACATTAAAACATAAATAATAGGAATATGTACACAAAAAAACCACGTAATTATGACAAAATAAAAATGTATGTATAATTAAATGGATTTTTAATAAATATGTCTTATCAAATTAAGTATTAATTTTATTCTCATATGTTAATTTAAAAAAAATAGACAAAGGATTTTGAGATGATTATAATTATTTTTATATAAAGTGAAACCCGTATATAACGGCCAGGTTCACTGTAAATAGTAATATTTTTTAGCACAATTTCTCGACAATAATTTTCATTTTTAAAATATAGTATTGATTGTCAATGTGATTACAATTCAACCAAAATAATGTATGAAATTAAAAATTTTAAAGCTGTTAAATATAACAACCTTAAATTACAATACATAAACTACAAAACAGTTAAACATAAATTGTGGGATGGGGACTTTTTAAAATAAAATATATTCAAACAAAAATAATGTATAGGTAGTTAAAAAAAAAAATTCAACCCATGATAAAGTAAAAATATTTGTATAAAAAAAAATATAAATTTAAAAAGTTTTGTTTAATCCTTTAGTCTTAAATGTTAAATATTTTGTACTAATCAGAAAGGTTTGTTAAATCAAATCAGGAATATTTGTTTATGCATAGGAATAACCAATTAATTGTTATCATTAGCAGGACAACAATATCTGAGACGAGCTTCGAAGAACTGAATAGCTATTTGAGGGGCTCTATCATAAACCACAGTGGATTCAAGCAGATCAGCAACTTCTGAATTTTTCCATGCAATCAAAAACATCAATTTTCCATCCTGTTCAGTAGCTCCAACAATATGATCTGGTTCAAGTCCACGATCAAAACCAACTTTAGGGTAACCTTTTACAAGTATTGGTTTATTATTATCATCATAAAAATATGTATCGTTGCCCAAATCAATAGTTTCATGTTTAATTTCTTTCTTGAAGTCAACTCTGTGAAAATAATTTTTTAATTATTATCTAGTCAACAATAATGTTAATTAGTTTTATTTTGTAAATCTAGCTATGAGTTATAATTAATATGATTTATTGCTCATACCCTATGTTTTTACCTACTATATCAGGTGCACACATGTAAAATAGTAAACAAAAACAAAACAACTCGACTTTTCCATAACAGACGGAACTAACAAAATTATTTTTAAAAACTCAAACACTGTTTTAACACGTTCACTGTGTATCATATTTTTGTATACTTGTCGTGACACAGATAAAATTCTAGTTTAAGAAAAAAATTTCTCTTAAAAATTGAAAAATTAAAATATCAGTGTACAGTTTGCACTTGATTATGAAACAATGCTTATAGAAGACGCTGACAAAAAACCAAAAGTTTAATCATAACGCTGACCAAATCATAGTTCATCAAATAACAAAGTACATGACGCCAATTGGCGTCATTCAGCATATGCAAACTATGTACAATAACGCCAATTGGCGTTTTACGCAGCGAACATGTTAATAGATAGCCTATAATCATTAAAATTAATAGAACCTTACTCCTTTATAAATTTTGAAGTTCCACAAAGCACCTATCGTTCCTCAACAATTTTCATGTCCCATTCCCATTGAGTACTGTCCATAGACCTTATACTAAGTAGTATCTTAGTGTAAGGTCTATAGTACCACCAATTACTTGTCAAATAAGCCTATAAGACGTATGATATTTAATGCAAATACAGATCCCCCACCTTTCTTATTTAACCACTTACAATTTAATTCACTATTTGCTTTTGTTGTTATCTAATACTTTCATTTTCAATTTTATTTCTCTTTAACTTTATATCTTTGTTTCAGGATAGACTTTTGTAATTCAAATGTATATACCTGTAATTTGTACTCGTTAATAGTAGCCCAGTTAAAAGGGGTCAGCAAGTATACATTCATAATAAGAAAAAAAAATAATATTCAAAATATTTTAACAATTATACATTATTGGCTATTGTGATTAAATAATATAGTATTAGCTGTCTAAAGCCTGCGTTGCCCGTGCCAAAGTTTATTTTTATTAGACTAGTATAATAATATTATTACATATGTTATGTCATCAATGTCAACTGCTTAAATAAAAAAAAATAAATAGATTTTCAAGAAACAGAACAATATTAATTTGTAAGCCACCCCTAGTCATTCTTCTGCAAATATATATTTATTTATCTTTGAATTATTGCTTGTTAATTTGATTCAAGTAGTTCAGTTGATCAAAAATATACATCTATAATTTATTATATTTATGAAAATATTTAAAAATATTAGACAACAGGCAAAATAATAATTTCTTATTATTAAATAGTAAGATTTAAAAAAAAATGGCCAAAAAAATATTCGTTGTCAGTTTGCCGACCAAATATTTTTTCGTCTATGCGCCTTGCGGACTGCGCTGACAATTTACCTCCACTGTCAATACAAAAAATTTATTTTTTCCGCCACCGTTACAGCGTGTGGGTAGTGGGTACCGCATTATCTTAGTTAGTATCTTACACACATCGATAGTGCATTACATTTCTCGTTTTACATCGATGTGATAAATAATAATATTAACATGAACCTATAAACTAAGTTTATGATTTTATGAATATTATTACATAGTACAGAAAACGTCGGATACATCATTAAAAAAATAAACATAATGAATTGTATAATAGCTATCGAGAATCACTATCGATAGTAACCAAATATCAACATACTTGGCTTACATATCGATGTATTCCGCGCACACGTGTTTAAACTACATAACAATAACACGGACGACGCGGTGCGCGCCAAAAATTGTTATTGTTGTTAGTAATATTATTATCATTGTTGTTATTAATAATAAATAATTACTCAGCGTCGTCGTCGTCTGTGGCAGCAGTACCGTTGGCCTTTGAACACCCCGGCTCGTTATTTGGCACGATTGGGATGGTCGTCTGCCCGTCTGCGGGGTTGGCAGTGTCGACGTCCATTGATGGCTGTGCGGTAATGGCGTCTTCCTCCGGCGGCGGTGTGGGGATGGCGTCTTCCTTCGGCGGCGGTGCGGCGCTGGCGTCTTCCTTCGACGGCGATGCGGCGCTGGCGTCTTCCTTCGGCGGCGATGCGGGGCCCGCCGCAATGTTGGGCGGCGATGAGAGGCCAGCGTCGCCGTTTGGCGTCGGTGCGGGAATAGCGGCGTCGTCGTCCTGTGACGTCATTACGACATCCAACATTTCGGCAACGCCGTTGTTTGGCGGCGGTGCAAGGTCGGCGTCGTCCTTTGGCGGCGGTGCAAGGTCGGCGTCGTCCTTTGGCGGCGGTGCGGGACTAGCGGCGTCATCGTCATCAAAAACATCAATAATTTTGGCTTCGTCGTCCGGCGATTGTACTGGGCATGTGGCGGCGGCGGCGGCGTCGCACTTTGGCGGCTTTTCTGTAGAGCATTCGTCGGGACGGTTCGCCGGAACAATGATTTGCTGATCATCCGACATGGCAGTGTGGTTTGCAGACGGTCTTTGTAATAGTGATTCGGTGCGCGCGTTTCCCACGTTGTTTTACTCGAGAGACGCGGACGGCGGCGATGGTGTCCAAAACAAGACAGTTGTCCAAATGAGCAATGAGATCTGTTAAAAATAATAATTATACATAATATTAATGTTATATTAAATATGTAGTGATCATTAGCTATTACTACCTTTCGGTGTGCGATGGCGGAGCGCCGAGTCGAATGAGGATTGAGGAACAAAGTTCGATCCGTGCGACCGTGCCTGTGCGTGAACGCGAAATAAATGTCAAAGTGCCGCAGAGGGCGCAGGTAGCTGTGATTGTTGTAGTGCGGTGAGCCGGCCGCCGGGATCATGATGGTCGGGGACGAGGAGTGGAAAAGAGAGAACGATGAAGATAAAGAAAAACAACGTCGGGTTAGGTTAGGTACATACACAGATTAAAAATCTGTGGGAACATAATATTGTTATAACAGGGGAAATCAAATGATGGGATTCTCCAATTTTTTTTGTGTGTCACTGACGTATATAAATGTATAATATATACGTACGTTGTGTGTGTAAGGCGTATACCTATTATAAACTCTTGGATAGCGCTTCACACACCGCACTGCCATTGGATAATTCAGACAATATAACTGAGAGAGAAAAAACATGTTTTGTGATATGTACACTGTAACGACCAAAAACCTCTCTTTTCTCTCTCTACAATCCCGTCTGGTGATAAATATCTCATATCTCTCTATGTTCTGTCCGTTGGTTAATATAATATGTCTATGGTGTGTAAAGTCGTCGCTCGCACACTATTGTTATTTGTTTATCTGGCGGGAATGGCGAACGGGACTTTGGATATTATGCTGTAGCTGAAAATCTCGCCGCCGAACGAATATTTAACTGTTGGTGAAGTTGGTGGTGGGAGAAGCGGAGACGGTTTATAGCCATTTTGACCGACGAAATGTGTACTGCAGGTTGCTGTTTCTACAGTATTGAGTATATCCCATAAGATATCTTCTCTTCGACAAAAACGGGAGGGGGCGTCAAACGGCTGTTCTGGCAAGGGGTGGACACTTAAATATTATAACATGGTAATCATACTTATCACACAAAAAGGTGACGGCCATATTCTTATTTATGAATCAGTCTGTCCACACAACGGGAATAACATATCTACAATTATATTGTGTAAATATATAATAAAACTTAATCACAAAATTATACGGTTCAAGTTAAAAGTTTAAAACCTAATCTAACATTCTAACCTATTCTAAGACCATGCCTTTAAGTCAAACTTTTTTGCAATTTTGGCTTATTTTTAATTAAATAGTACCTAGGAATCTGGTATATTATTCAATTGTAATACAATTTAATTCAAATATAATATATTATATATATTTTTCAATGTATGTCTATTTGTGCTGATCAAAAACTTTTGTTTTTTAAAATAACACTTCCGTAAGTATAATAAATATTACTTAAATTAGGACAATAATAATATGTAATTAGGTATAAAAAATAGAGAAAAATTATGTTTCAACAGATATTTATTTTAATGTAAAAGGTAATGTTACAAATGTTTTAAAATTTTGAGTTTTCTATTTGTACGATTTCTTTCAGTCAAAAGTTCTCTGTTTAAAAACTTTAAGGATGAAAAAATTCTAAATCTTACATATAACTTAATTAAGAATACATGATCAAAATATTGACAAGGATGATTAAATGGTACATTGAAAAATGCATCTTTCATTTTAATGCCTACGTTTTTGTCTAGAGCTAAGATTGGAAATTGTTCAATAAATATATTTTCTAGTTCAAAAATAAAATCGTGGAAGTCATTGTGCGGTACTTGAAGATGTCCAAAGATGGTCTTATTTTTGTCTTCATATGCTTTAAAGTGGCAGAATAGAAATGATTTGTCTAAGTCCTTTTGACTGTGCCCATATTTGATACATTCATCACACGTATGCTTTTTTAAACATTTCATATACAAGTATCCACATATATAATTTAATGCATTACTTTCAGGTATGTTAAGGTCTCGGTAATCAACATCTTCAATTTTCAAATATGGAACGAAATTGATCGGATTTGCTGTCTGCCTTGGAAGTATTACCGGTGT
Organism: Acyrthosiphon pisum; assembly: GCF_005508785.2. NCBI lineage: Eukaryota > Metazoa > Arthropoda > Insecta > Hemiptera > Aphididae > Acyrthosiphon > Acyrthosiphon pisum. The sequence goes on along the minus strand of NC_042493.1, from coordinate 64,932,667 downwards.
GTTGCAATTTCCAGTCTCGTCTACATTTGAATGACTTAAAATGCTATCCAAATCTTTTAAGCAATTTGCATTTGGTGAATGTTTAAAATAATTTAAACAGAAGAGTTTTTGAAGGCACAGTAAAACTGAACAGGTGTCGGATTAAATTATTCCCATTT
>NC_042493.1:64898141-64932459 GCF_005508785.2 Acyrthosiphon pisum | reverse complement strand
GTCAAATGTCAATAATTTAAACTTAACAATATGCCTATTTTAATTTAAACTAAATTATTTGTATAGGTGTAAAAGTACTTAGTACTCAATCATATGGCTGTACCAGCTACTCAGGTAAATATTTCTTGTGCTTTTAAAGTTTTAAATGTATGTCATATGTAATATGAATTGACTGAAATGTCCATATAATAAGCATTAAACACCGTTGTTTGTTTCTAATTAGTTATATTTATATTAATTAATAAATCATTTTAGGTGAGTGTTGAATGCAGTTTGTTCGGTCTTAAGTTCATTTTGTCTGACTTAAGATCATCATTATCCTGTCAAATGTTGGAAGATATTTTGATAATACAAGAAAACCGCCAATAATTTATTAATGTACCTATATTATTTATTATTTAAATATAAGTTTGTTTGAATAATTATTAACTTCTATGTCACACAAATTGTATTATATCTTGTGAATTATACACCTAAACTAACACTAACTTATCAGTTAGCTCTTTGCTAAAACCCCTAGGAAATTCTACTTATTTCATAATTCTTGCACAACAGCTAGAGTGGATAATTATGCCAAAAATAACAGTAGAGTTTATTGAAAAAAAATGTAATTCTATATTTTTCTTTAAATTATAACATTTAACAAAAAATTAAAAATTAAAATAACGTTTAAAAATGTAATAATGTTAAAAGGAAAATATCGAATAACGTTAAACATTAAAACTGTATAACATTTCAACGTACAACAACGTTAAACTTAAATATGTATAACGTTTTAACATACAATAACGTTAAACATTAAAATTGTTTAACGTTTCAACGTACAATAACGTTAAACATTAAATATGTATAATGTTTAAATAGGAAATTTAATAATATTAATAATTGTATTTGAAAAAAAGAAATTATTTAAATACATGCATACAAATAACTTAGAACATAATATAAGCCATTATACAATATAAAATGTTGAATTTAATTCCTTAAATCATAATAAATTTTCAATTCTCTATGCCTTTGTTGCACAATTGTTCGTTTATCGGCCTTCATAGGACATATAGCACTCTTGGCAGTGATAACTGTCTGTAGTAAAATTTTCAAGCAAGCGTCAAGCACGGAATAGATGAAATGAAGAATGAAACAAGCAACGATACATTATCAATACACCTTGAAGAGGATAAATTATGATAAAAATGTATTGTTGAACATAAAATATTATAAACTAATTAAACAGTAGGTAATTGTAATTTTATAAAGTAAAAACTGTACAAGTATAACTTACAATTTTTCCCCGACTCATTTGTTTCAAATGAATAATTTGACTCCGAGTCAAGTGAAACATAGGAATGATCAGTATATGGACTGTTTATGGTGTTGTGTGAAATCATTTCCTTAGTTAGAAGCAAGTTACCTAACAAATGAATTTGTTGACATTAATGTTATGGGTAGAGTAGGTAATAATACATATGATAAATAAATAATATAATAATTACTTGGTGTTCTAGAATCCAATGGTAGAGCTAACACATTTGGAGAAGAGAGAATTGTTGTTTCACATTCTGCTGGAGTATTTGATATATTATTGTCAACAGTAGAACAAAAATCAAGTTTACGTGAAATGCTGCTGGAAGATGATGGTGTATCATCTAAAATATAATACAAACTATACAGTATATTTCATTTTCAAACATAATAAACAATCTTATATAAAAATGAAACTCACTTATAAAATGTCTTGGTATAGCATGACTATGAAGTCTATTTTGAAGATCATTTAAAAACATTTTTTGTTCAAAATGTTCGCCACACACCTTTAAGGATTTTTTTATGGAATCAACAGGAATTGTGATACCACAGTTTTCAATCCACTTGGCACGGCTATGATTAAGAATTATTTTTTAGTTTTATTACATTTTTCTATATAATGAATTTATTTTATTTTATCATACATAGGTACTTAGTTGGATCCCTCGGAAGCGAAAAATAACTAACGTTAGGATTTTGAGCCATTTTGTTTCGACAACCTGAATAAGAACATTTAATGTAATTCTTTGGAATATTTAATGTATTCATTGTAAAAATTAATACACCAATAACCACAAACAATTGACGAAAAAAAAATTCAATTAATGCAAATAACAATTAACACAAGCTCAGAATAATATGTGAAATTGTGAAAAATTAATTATGAAATAGCGATAGGCCAAGAGTATACACAAAAGTGATATCTGATAGACTAGTGTTCTCGTGTTCATTACAACTTAATTTCATAACCTAACAAATTTTCGGACAGCATAAATAAGAAGATGGCGGCTACCATCCCCACTACATGCAAAACGGGTTTTGCTTCAAGTGTCCTTTCTGATTTCATTTATTCTGTGGTTCTGGTCTAAACATTTTTAATAATATGGGTGTTATAATATTATTCCTTTTCCTGCACTTCATAATATTACTTTTCATTACATTCAATATTGCACATACTTTGTGCGGCTCGCTACTCGCTTATCGCTGGTTAGTCTGTATTATAGGGGTGGCCAAATCGCGGCTCGCATCTTAACGTAACATTAGACGTAAATTAACGTAAGAGCCAAGATTTAAAAAAAAAAAGTCATAATATATAATAATATTTTTTTTTTTACATCTTGGCTCTTCCATTTTTATTAATATATTTGGTGGCTCGCGAGTCTCTTCTCGCTGGCCTCCCCTAAAATAATATTTTATTATATTATTTTATTATTTTATTATAGACTCTATAATAATTAATACCTAATTAATATTACAGGAGTCTCTTAACTGTGGGCCATGTTTGGTCCACCAATAACCGATAAGTTTTTACAGGCCTGCTAAGCCCTGCTTACAGGCGGCAACTGCAACAATGAGCAAATAATCCAAAACTTAACTTTTTGAAAATAAAATATTATGATAATAATATCAACAATATTATATTACTTATATTTATATTATTTAAGATTTTTATGAATGATACAGGTATATTACACATTTAATATTATTAAACATAACTTACAAACTCGGCAGTCAAAAACTCGTTCTAGTATTTGGACGTTTCCCCCCACGGATTTTAGCACTACTGGACGTTTCTACACTTGACTGAGGAAGTTAAAATCAAACAAAATATATATATTTTCTTACACATAATAATAGGTTGAAAAATAGGTTTTTTTTATTAAACGTAAGGCTGGAAAATATGGCCATTGTTTGTGGGGGGGGGGGGGCAACGGTTGATCAAAAGAAACACGTTTGTATGTGTGGCAAGGGGTTCTAGCTAAAAGTCCTAGGTGGTCACCCATCCGGGAGCTAGCAACACCGGCCGATACGTACACTCAGAGCATTTCCGCAGTTGAGTGGGGGATAGTCTAATTGCACTTATAAATTTAATTTAAGTTATAAGTGCACTTATTACTTAAATTAAATGGTCGAAATGCACTCAGGTAAAAAAAAGGTATTGGTCGAACTGCACTCGGGTTCAAAAAAGGATTATCTACAAAAATGTTCAAAACATGAAGTTAACTGAAAAACTGTAAAACACTTTAATCATTGGAACACTAATTATTATTATTTGTACTTTTAAATTTTGTTGTACCTATATTATATTATTATGATGTATATAATACGATGTAATGATGTAAATAATTTCATTGAATAATATATTATATATTTTGTAATAATTACAAATATACTATAATATTATCTAATGAAATTATTTTTTGTAGAAATTATGAGAAAATTAATTATGACGTATTATATAATTATACATATTATAGAACAGATGTGTTCAAAAAATAGAAAATGTTTGGTTTTTCTTAAGATACAGTATTACAATCTACAATAAACCGGATACTCTGATATCAATAAAAGTTTAGATTAATGTGGCTTAGGTATACGAATATTTAACAGTAGGTACCTAATTCTATTTTATTTTTAGTACTATGTACTACTTAGTTCACGCTTTTCCTTCGCTATGTGTAGATGTCGTATATTTTAGAAATTATTAAAAGTGAACGAGACCGTGACTTAATTGTGAATCAAAATAATTATACATTTTATAGAGATAAACATATTAATGATAAATGAGGGTGTTACATGGCGTTATTTATACTCATCGTGGTTGTCTTTCAAAACTGTGTGTTATAATGATAGTTCTACAGTTATTTTTCGATGTGAGTTAATACATGAACACAAAAAATCGTGTAATTTACCTCGAAAAATTATTTCAAAATCAGCTGACCAAGGTATATATAAACAATTAAATATTATTGGAGAAGAAATTGTTAACGCTCCTACTGCAGAATTAACAAAATTATTAAATAATCATCGAAAAAAAAATATTATTTCGAATCGAATCGAATACGAAAAAATACATATCATGAACATCGAAAAAACTATCCGATTTTACCAAAATGACACACGGTACTATATTAACAAATTACAATTTAAAACAAATATTGATGCAAGTTTTTTAATAGATAACAATTCTGCATACATCATAACATTTTCAACCAAAAAAAATTTAAAATATATATTTGGAAAAATTATTATTTTTGCGGATGGCACTTTTTTACATTACCCAGAGTTTTTTTTTATCAAATGTTTACACTGCATACAGCTCACTATAATTATTATTATATACCATTAATCTTTGCTTTGCTTCTAAATAAAACTGTAGATACGTATAAAAACATGTTTCAATTAATCTGTGATAAGTGCAATGAATTAGGTTTCATATTTATGGCAAATTTATTTGTAGCGGAACAATCAATTCATAATTCTGTCTATGAAATGATTCTTAAGTAATTGGTTTTAGATTAAAATGTAATAAACTCATTAATTTATAGATTAAAAACAGTATTAATAATTTACTAAAAATTTCAAATGTTTATATTTCTTATGTTTTTAATATTAAAATGATGAAAATCTCTATTCAAACCAAAAGAAATACATTGTTGATTCAAATTGGTCATATGTGATATTGTTAAATCTATAATAGTCTTATGTTCATAGGCGTGCGCAGACATTTGTGGCAGGGTGGGCCAAGTCAATAAAAATTAAGAAACCTGAACTCTGATGGAAGAAATAATTAAAATATTACATACTTTAATTTGCTTACTCATAATCACCCACTATTTAAGGCACAAATCATTCATATTATGATAAAAAACAGAAACATATTTTTTAAAATTTAAATTAGAAATATTTTAATTGTCAACACAGTTTTAAATTTTAAATAAATACAATTTTGCAATCTGTAATGGTAATATGTTATCAATTTTATTTTTAAAGACATTTAATTAATTATTATTTATTATCATTGAGTATCAATTTTTCACATACCTATATTTAATGTTTTATGATTTAAAAAATCAAAAATCGTGATGTTTAGATCATGTACTACTATGTGTACAAATTTCGGTACGTCTCGGAGGGTGGGCCACGGCCCACCTGGCCCCCCTTGTGCGCACGCTCATGCTTATGTTCTAAGCGGAGCGAATAATCTATAGTGGTTTTATAATTATGTTTATTTAATTTTGTTATGTTAAATGCATAGGTACATTGGAAATCTAAAATATTTGTATAACCCCCTTCCAAAAAAAGATTAAAAATACCGCATTTCTTTGCCCCTTTGACCTTACGCTAGGTATTAATGTAAAACGATGTTTAAAACATTATCTCGACAATTATTAATGAAAACAATATTAAATAAATAAATGATGTGTGTACTTAAGTAAGTTGAACGTTCAATGTTCAATGTCATCATATAATTTTCTATAGGTAGGTACCTACACCAATATTTAATATTATAATATGCATACATATATGTCTGTCCGTTCTATGTGTGGCCTGCACTATAATAGATATATACTAAAAATGGTCAAACCCTACCTACACGTTTCCATAAAAAAATATACATTGATTCATGTACTATAATGTTATTTTAATTTTACAACAGTGTCTGTTTCTGAGAAAATATTCGCGGAAAAAAAAACTTTTTAAATCAATTATACATGTAAATGTATTTAAAATGTAATAAAATAATATTGAAAAACAGTATATTATAGATTTTAATAAATAATATATTAAGTACATCCTATAAATTAATAAAATCAAAATTATTTTAGATTCATAGCGAATTAATGTTCCCAGTAATTTTCAAAAGCGCCGTGAAAAATTAAGGAAAAATGGTAATTTCTACGCAAAATCGATTTTGGTTTTCGGTGTAACTCTAAAACAAATGAACGCATATACATGAAATATTCACTGGTTGTTTATATTCACATTTTCTATAGACGATAAAATTTTCAAAAATTTTGATTTGTTTTGAACTGTTTAGGGACATTTTCAGTTTCCAATTTTATTAGTTTTTTTTGTCTATGAATGTCAATAAAACTTTATTTGTTGGGTAAAAAAGCTTGAAGATTTAATACAAGGCTCCATCTATATTGTTACAATGACATTTAAAAAATATTAAAAATCTTAAGTCACAGTTTTTTGTTTATAAGCATTTAAAGTTTAAATCTTGACAAAATACGGAAAAATCACGAAAATTTGCAAATTATTTTGAATTAAGAATTCATCAAAATTGTTCTTTTTAAATTTAGGATTTTAAAATGTAATACATGATTCTTCATAAGTTTGTCTACCGTTATCAAAAAAAAAAAAAAAAAATGTCTGCAAACAAATAAAATTAAATTTTTATGAGCGTTCAAAGTTCATATTTTTACAAGATTGGATATTCACTCGATTTCTGATGTAGCGATTTAATAACTGTAGATACCTGAATGTTTATATTTTCATTTTCTATACACCATAACATTTTGAAATTATTTTGACACTTTTTGAGTTGTTACAGGCATAATCGTCAATTTTCAATTTTTTTGGTTTTTTTTTCTATAATTATCAATAAAATGTTATTTGATGGATAAAAAAGTGTAAAAATGTAATACAAGGATCCTGATATATTTTTATAATAGCAGTTGAAAAATATTAAAAATACATAGGCACAATTTATTTTCATGAGCATTTTAAGTTCAAATTATCAAATTTAAAATTTAATAATTATTTTGTAGTTAAAAATGTATACTAAATTATGAACTTTTATAGTTAAGGATTGAAAAATATAAAACAAGGTTCGATGTAAATAGTTTTTATATTATATATATATTATAATAATTAATAAGTCTATACCTATGTAGGTATAGTCAGTGTTTGTCAAGTTCCTTATAAAAAGTGTCGTATATTGTAGACAGACGTCACTATAATGTACACATAATATAGGTGGGAACATTTTTATTATAAATTGTTGACATAGGTCAGGCCAATGAAGCAAGATGTGCTGAGGCAGCAATAATTATATTACTATATAACACCGCCGTACGCGCAGGCACGGGAGTCCGTTGTCGCTGGTGTTACGGCGAGGACGTAGGTACGACGATTGTACGAGTAATTCGGCAGTCGTGGTATAGACTAAGTATTTTAAATAATTGAATTGAATTATTTATGTTTGTTTTATATTTTAATAAAAGTGTTTCCGACCCGAAAATTATGTTTTGTTTGAGTAGCCACGCAATTCTACGTACGCTTTAAATCCGATCTGTAACCGGTTAATTTATGGTCGTTGAAAATTGAAAGTCTAAACAGTAAGGTAGCGATATCGACGTCTAGAGAGCCAAACTGTAACCGGTTAATTTATGGTCTTTTGGTTGCTCAAGTGTCGATAGAGGTATATCACTGGAAAGTGCATAATATACGACAAAAGGAATTCGTTCTGTTCTTTGTTCCTTAAAAAAAAAGAATTCGTTCCATTATCGTTCTATTGGAAAATGAACGAGTTCCTTTTTTAGTTCCAAATAAAATAAAAATTCTTAATTAATCATTTGTTTTTTTCTTCATATTTTAGATTCTGAGTGGAACGATGAATGTATTGATTTTACAATGATGTGAGTTTTATTTTTATTTTTTTATTAATTTTTTTATTTATTTTTTATGTGTCTGTGTACACGATAAGTAGTCGAAATAATGCTACGATTTTCAACTTCAGTACCTTGTTCGATCAGAAAGTGAATATCGTTGGTGCATTGGAAAGGTCAAAATTTAAATTCCCAGTAATTTTCAAAAGCGCCGAGAAAAACCAAAGAAAAATTAAGGAAAAACGGGAATTTTTACGCAAAATCGATTTTTCACAAAATTGAATTTGGTTTTTGGTGTAACCTTAAAAAAATGACCATAGATACATGAAATTTTGACTGAATGTTTATATTAGCATTTTCTATACACCATAACATTTTCAAAATATTTTGACTTATTTTGAGCTCTTTACGAACATTGTCAGTTTTCATTTTTTTTTAGTTTTTTTTCTAAAAATATCAATAAAATTTTATTTGTTGATTAAAAAAGCTTGAAAATTTAATAAAATGCTCCTAGTATATTGTTTCAAAAGCAGATGAAAAATATTAAAAATCGTTAGTCACAGTTTTTTTTTATAAGCATTTAAAGTTCAAAAAATGACAAAATATGGAAAAATCACGCAAATTATTTCGAGTTAGAAATTCATAAAAATTTTTCTTTTTAAATCTAAGATATGAAAATGTAATACAAACCTTATAAGATTATCTACCTTTATCAAACAAAAAATATCTATAAGAAAGTCAAATTAAATTTTTATGATCGTTTGAAATTCAAATTTTTACAACATTGGATATTCACTCGATTTCTCATGTAGCGATTTCCTTATTTTGTTGTAATTCAAAAATGAATAACTGCATAGATATATGAAAATTTTACTGAATGTTTATATTAGTATTTTCTATACACCATAAAATTTTGAAAATAATTTGACACTTTTTGAGCTGTTTACGGACATTTTCAGTTTTAAATTTTTTTAGTTTTTTTTTCTATAAATATCAATAAAGTTTTATCTGTTGGGCCAAAAAGTGTATAAATTTAATACAAAGCTCCTGATATATTGTTACAATATCAGTTGAAAAATATTAAAAATACATAGGCACAATTTTTTTTTATAAGCATTTAAAGATCAAATTGTAATTTGAAAAATTATTTTGTAGTTAAAAATTGATAAAATGTTCAATTTTTGTATCTAAGGATTGAAAATTTAAAACAAGATTCCACGTAAGTAATTAATTCTGTTACCAAAAAATCTAAAAAATACATTTACACAGTTTATTTTTATAGTCATTTTAAGTACAAATTTGGACGAAATTACATATTAAAAACCTAGGATAACTATTTTAGTTATTTTGTTGTGATTGTATAATATTATTCGTGGGTACTTGAAACTTCTAAAGTATACTATTATATATCTATGATAGTACAACGGATTTTTGTTGATGTATAACGCGTTATAAGTACCTAATAGATATTATGATATGATTAATTTGGAATTTATTATAGGTACCTATTATAGGTCAATTTTTTTTAAATACTATAGACTATAATATAATATTATGTCTTATACCTAGACTGACATACCGTCTCCGCTCAGAATCGTTTTTCTTATACAATGATATTATATCATTGAATTCAAATTTAATACCATCCATTATACAGTGACCCACTTGTAACCTACTGTACAGCAGAGCGAAATCCACTTACCCACCTTTTTTTAATTTTAATTTATAATATATAACTACAAGTAGGTACTAGGTACATATTTTGGAACTCGCGTCGTATGCTACTACCTGTACTTTGATCGCGTTATATGTTATCTACCTTTCGGGTGATATCTACTTTGTACGGAGACCACGATTAAAGATATTTAATCGTGACGGAGACTAATATTGCAGGTATAACCGTATAATTATAAACATCAATAATACACACTAGTACACTACACTCTACAGCCTATACTTTACAGTTTACACATATCATAGTATATTTATTTTTTATTAAATCAAAATGGAACATTTTATTGACTTTTATAGATATGTTATTTACAATGACGAATCTTGCACTAATTTTTTAAAACAACGTGGTGTTTTGCCCACTGCTAAAGTATGCCAAAAAGTTAATTCAAATAATGAAGTATGTGGAGGGGCCCTTAAGGAGTATATGAAGAACACTCGCAAACGTGATGGAGAAGGTTATTAAAGAAAAATGCTTACGTTGTCAGAAGAAAGGATGCCAAACATTTCAGTCCATCAGAAAACAGAATAAATTCTTTACTTATGTCGACGTAAACGGAATAAACAACAGTGGTCTAAGTTTGTGTCACATAGTGGAGTTAGTTTGGTATTGGTGTAATGAAGTGAACGTAACAAATACTGCAAAATGGACCGGCAGAGCAAGACATACTGTATTACTGTTACAGATTGGTTTAATTTATGCCGAGACGTTTGCGTTGATCAATTTGAACGCCGTTCAAAAATGGGAGGAACCGGTGTAATAGTCCAAATTGACGAGTCGTTATTCCAAGGGAAACGTTTAAGTATCACCGAGGACGTCTGTGTGTAGGCGATCGTACGCCTGCTACCGTAATAACTCGTACTTTACCCGTCTCATCTGATGTTGAATCTGATAGTTCTGATGACTCTGAACCTGTTTACAAAAATTATGGGTCACGAGTACAGACTACAGGGGCCATGGAAAAAAGTTCTTTAATGTAATAATGCCCAGATACCCAGACGACACCTAAAATCTATACATTGCGGGGTGGAAAATTGTTGATAACATACAACGCCAACACACAATTTATTGTGGTAGATACATTTTTCAAGTAGATAGCATACGACGTGAGTTCCCATATTTTATATGTTTATATAATATATTATTATACATTTTGAGATTTTCTTCAAAATTAAATTTTTGGCTAACGTATGCCGATTGTCTTAACGTCGATACTCGATAACGATCACTAATTATAGCAATTTACATTATACACATTAAAAAATATATCTTAATTTAAATTTTTACATACTTATATGTGTAAATTATTGAAACTAGAAAGGAACGAACAATTTTGTTATTTTTCCTTAAAAAAAAGAACTAGTTCATTTTCTCGTTCTTTTTTTATAAAAAAGAATTCGTTCCTTTTGGAACTAGTTCCTTCCAAACCTGGGTATAGTAGGTACCTATAGGTATAGTACTTTCAGCCTAAATCAACATACCGTTACTATAAAGTCCTGGATCAGACTGCAATCGGTAAATATACAAAAAAAATACTATGTATAGTTATATAATGCAATTTTTTTCGGTGGATTTTTTATCCGTTGGCTTTTTTTCCGTTTATTGCTAGGCTATGTATTGATGTATTATATATATATTTTTCACTATTCAAATGGGGAATTTGACATCCAAAATGTTTCTTTTATTAGTTACATACACAGGCTTAGTAAAAAATAGTATTTTAAGTACCTAGGTACCAAGGTAAAAATGTAGGTACTTACCTATTATAAATGAAAATTATTATACGGTGTGCATAATTTACAAAGCTGGGCAGTAACTAGTTAAAAAGTTAAAAGCTAAGTTAAAAGTTACTTTTTTTGATAACTTTTAACTTAACTCGTTAAAAAAAAATAGAATGTAGTTTTTATAAATAATTGTAGCTTAACTTAGTTATTTTGTTAAAATGAAAGTTATTTGTAAAAAGTTATTTACGAATTTTCCTATTAATTATTATGATTTATGTGATTAATGAACTGTATATTATTTGCATTGATATATCTGAAAACGGCGACGGAGGTATATCTACCGACGATTGTAGGTATGTATATTATTGTATTTATTACTATATACTATTATAGTGAATATGGATTATTATTATTTATTTATTACTTATTTGGAATATAACTAGGAAGTTTGTATTTTCTATGAAATGACAACGGTTATGACTTATGATGTAATGTTACATTGTTACTGGTGTACTGTGTACATTGATAAGTAGGTAATAACTAATAATACAATTTCCAGAACGGACCTAATTAGTAATTTCTGATACGGTGATACCGTGTTTTCTACAAGCTACACTCTACATTCTTTTAATATTATATTGGGATATAAAGAAAATAATATATAAAAATTAATTGTTGTCAACTTTATAACTTTATAAGTCTCTACATTGTATAATATATTAATATCAGTTTATGCAGTAGTGTGTCAACTGGTGTGACTATGAGGATTCCAAGTTGCAACAGTGTAAGAAAAGGGTCTATAGCAGATCATAATTTTGAAAAAACATCGTTATTAAAATTCAATAAGTATTTCTTATAATCATTTATATATATTATATAATTTATATTTTAAATGTAAGGTACAGCTATAACAAGTATTTATAAAATAATATAGTCTGTGCATTTGTTATTAATTTGTTTTACTTTATACCAAAACTATTTATTTTCCTCCGACGAGATAAAAAAACGTTTATGAGTAAGTTATAGGTACTTAAAAAAATAAAAGTACCTAACTTAACTTTTAACTTAACTTAGTTATTATTTTCATGAAAATTTGTAACTTAGCTTAGTTACTCAAATTCAGTAACTTTATAAAACTAACTTTAACTTAGCTTAGTTATTTTTTATTTTAGGGTAACTTAACTTTAACTAGTTAAAAGAATTGGTTAACTTGCCCAGCTTTATTAATTTATACCTATAGTACAATTTTGTGCATGTTCTTCTCCCAACCCCTATATAATAGTAAAATAAAAAACCCAAAATCCATAGTGTATTTAAAAATAATTAAATTATGAACCATAATGCGTTAATATGATGATACACTAGAAAGAATCTATCAAATAAATGCCCGTATGGCCGTATGTGAGTATATTGAAGTACCTACCTATAGGCTATAGGTACTAGGTGGTTAGGTAGTTATATAGACTTTACGTATACAATTATTAAGATGGACAGAATCAGAGTGTTTATAAACACCTAGGTACGATTTCGGATTTACTGTCTTAAACCGTTAGAGTGGAGTGTGAGGTGTGGGAGGAAATGCTAATGAATATGATTTTCAATATATTATATTAAAATAGTGTTTATAATATATTATAATAATGCGTGGACGAACGATTTTATTTTAAAACGTTGTGACGTATTTTCGTATAGAGCACGACATCTAATTCACGTTGTCCTGCAACGACCGGCGATCGCGGTCAGGCTGCGATTCGACAGTGCCGGTCGAGGGTGATAGTGACAGCAGGACCGTTGGCGCGGCGACCGCAGCCGTAGCCACTAGGTCTGCCTGCACTCGGTCCTCCACCGCATGCAGGTCATCTTCATCGACAGCCTGTGCAACGAGCGCTGGCGCCACCTGGTCTTCGGCGGACCCTGCATACGACTCACCACCGTTCTCTTGTATCCATATGGTCAAATTGTCGCGGATAAGGCGCAGGATGAGCGTCGAGTCGTCGTACATGGAATCATCGATGGCGTCTATCTCGGCCACGGCCTCATCGAACGCGTGCTTGGCCACGTCGTGGCCCTGCCGGCGCTGTTGGCACACCTGGTACAGAAACACAGAGTAGTTGAGCATGAGCCCGAGCCGGATTGGATCGATGGGCCGGAGGTTCTTCCGGCCCAACCGGTCAGCTCGCTCGTAGGCGGCCTTGGACATGGCCACCACCTCAGCCCGGTCGCCCGGGTCGTCGATGACCTCGGCCGCGTACCGGTGGTAGTCGGCGCTCAGCTTCCAGTAGAACACGCCGGTGGCTGGGTCCGAGGCCTCCGGCTGGTCGGACGTCAGCCAGCTGTCGACCACTGTCAGCACCTCGGTGCATAGCGCACGCAACTCTTCGTCAATGCGCGCGCGGTAATGGCGCGCCACCGCGGCCTCCCATGACGTGATGCCGTCCTTCTGCTCGACTGTCACCAGTGTCCGCCTGGACGAGCGTTTAGTGTCCAGCACGTGCTTGTACGCCGCCGCCAACATGTTGTCCTCGTCCTTGGTCATGGGTACCCCGCACTCAGCCACCTGCTTCATGTACCGGGCCATGTCCTCGAATCGGTTAGCCTCCTGCGCTAGCTTCGCCTTCCACAGGCACTTTTCCTTCGTTTCCATTGCTGGCATCTGTTCCACGTCCATTTTTCCGGTGTGATTGCGCGTGTAAGGATATACGTAATGTTTTGTGTGTGCTCTATCAGTTGTTGACCTTGATAGGAAATTGTATATTCCTATCTGCTGTCGGGTGTATGTTTAAGATTTGTGCGTGTGACTGTATCTCACTGATAGACTTACTCGTACGTGAAAGGAGTGTGTTGATTTGTAAAAAAAAAGAAATTCAATTTAAAAAAAACACTCGTGTGTGTAACGAAATGATTGTTTATTACTCAGCAACGAAAAAAAAATTTGTACGTCTATATTATATTAAAGGCACTAAGCAAGTAATCGATCATACATATTAATATATTATAATAATTAATACAAGTGTTTATGAACATGATAACATTATTCGCTGTTAAATATTTTATTAGATAGGGTTACATAAAATGTAATATAAAGCAGTGATTTATTAAATTTCATAAAAAATACAAATCAAGAAAGAAAATCTATACCTAATAGGTAATATACCTACTAATAGGTACTTATAGTAATTTAATACTATACACGTTTCAGTAACTGATAATGAAGTGATTTAATGAGAGGGGGGAGGGGGATCAGACTACGTCTTATAAATGTACAACATAATATTACATAAGTGCAAATTTGTGTTTAACAGAACTAATAATTATTTATTGTAAGCACGTAGGGCCCATATTACAATTATAGTCAAACAAGGTTAAACCGCAGAATTCGGCTGGTAAAATCAGTGGGTCAAGCGCAGGCGCGGATCTAGAAATGAAAAAAGGGGTGGGGGGCTAAAGTACAAAAAGTACTTTGTACGAAGTCTTTCTTATATTTGAAATATCTTAAGTACCGAAGTCCTAGTCTAAGGGTCTAAAAGTAATATATTATTATAATATATAATATATAAGTATATACACGTCCAAAGGGGGGAGGGCTAAAGCCCTTTAGACCCCCCCTCCTTGGATCCACGCCTGGTCAAGTGTAGCAAAGGTTTAAACTATGATTGTAAAACGGGCCCTTAGCTTACTTTAAATGCTTACATGTTGGAGTGAATTTACTTATTATTAAACTTAAAAGTCAAAACATTACCTATGCATATGTGATGGTTTTGTTTGTTGATTTAAATAAATAACATGTTATATGAGTTATAAATAACATGTTTTCTGTCACTGTTTCAACATTTTCATAATTCGTAAACAATTAACATAGGACATAGATAATGTTCTTAATTTTAAGTTTGATATTAAATCAATTCACTCTAATTCTAATACTAAAGCTATAATTACAAAATTGGTTCTTCTGTAGGTACCTATACAAATTTTCTAAGTTGTTAGTTTGTGAGAAGACATCACAAGCTGGTGTATAACTAAAATATATCATGTATGTGTAATAAAAAAAACTTGAACCATATTATTGGGTGGGGATACCCCACTGTTAATACAATAATATTATAACTTAGTTGATAAATGTAACTAAGTGGGTATTTACATAATATATTAGACATACTTCTACATTTATAGATCATCAAATTAACATTTTATATTCGTTTTAGTATATTAGTATAAATGTTTCAATTCTATTTAAAGAAAAATACTCCTTAATGGGGCTGATCACCTCCTACCATCCTCCTCCCAATGGATCAGCTGAATTTTATTCTTTGCGCCCATGATGTATTTTAATTAAAAGGATGCCACACTTTTACTTGTGTTATCACTTATCACCATCTTATAAATAATAATATACATAGTACTACATAGCATTTTGTATTCATCAGAACCAATTTTTTGTTGATGGCTTTAATATTATAGTGAATTGACCAAATATCAAGGTAAAAATATAATCTAATACAACTCATAGGATTTTATTGATACTTTAAAAATAAATAAATGTCTATGCGATATTCTACATAATATTGTTGGTAGATATTTCACTATAATTTAAAAACTAGAAATATAAAATATAATATATTTAAATATAAATTATATATTTAAATTTAAATATAATATATTTATAAATTATAATATATTATAATTTAAATCAAGAATTAACATAAAGTTTATAGGTACCATTTTAACTTAAGTGCTATACTCATATTTCTTTTCTCTACTTTGTTTAAATAATTTTTAATAATTAGTCTTGATATATATTATCATATTTTTGAATTAAATTAGAATATATCTAGCTTATAAAAAAGTTGAAGTATCAGAAACTTTCAAGATTAAAATATTGACAGTCTGTTGTTTAAACTTGTTAAGAAATATAAATACATTAAAGTCATAAAGGATATAAAAACAATATTGGCAGAAAAAAAAAGTGATACATATTAAACGCATAATCATGCATACATAATATATATATAAAAGGAAATTAATTAAACATATTATAATGGTTAAGAGTCAGAAAAACGTTTATTCTAATTTACTCTTAAATTGATAAATTATCAGTTAGGTATCACTATTTGTATTAATAAATATTAAATATACAATATAATATGTTTAATATAATATATGTTGTTGTATAATATCTATTTTGTTATAAAATGTAATAGTATTAATAATATAAGGCCATAAAAATTAATTAATATAATAAACACTACACTTAGTATAGAGTCATAGAGGTCTGTACATAAATTATTCAATATAATTATAACTAATTCTAAAATGGGTATACAGTAAAATGGGGTAACTTTGATAATTTTTAACTGTTTAATGACAATTTAACTTTTTATTTTATGGATAACTTCTGTAGTTTTAAAAATTAAATATTAGTTACAGCTAGTTATGATCAATATTTTAATGACTTAATTTTTAAATTTCTGAAGTTATCTTTTGAGATATCAATCTTTTTAATGTGATATCAAAGTAACCCCATTTTATGAAAAAAATTTAATCATGGTAGTCTGGTGAATAAAAATATATAGGTATCAAAGTTACCCCATTCTGCAGCAGTAAAATAAATGTTAAGGATAGGTTTATACAATAATTAACTAATTATTTCTCAATAGTATTCAGTCATTTATAAAATAAATGAGTTAATGTTAAAAAAAAAATTATAAAAATATTGGTAATTATATAATTTAATCAGTAGGTATGTATAGAAATGTATAATTATATGATTAGGGAGAATAAAAATACAGATGTGGGTGTCATACAATTGTTTATTTATAATTTTAAATTAATCTTGATAACTATGGAGGTCGGAAAGACATAAAAAATGCTTCAAGTTAAACCTCTTTGATATAAATGACATAATTAAAATTTTAAAGTTACATATTATTACAATAAAGAGGGTTTCCTTAATACGAGAGTAAGCCATTATTTTGGTTTGATCACTAGGGTAAATTTCGTCCAATTCGTAAGTTATGATCAACCAAACAATTGACAAACACCAACATTTATGTTTCTATAATTTTTTTTTAATTTTTATAAATTCCATTTTGATTAAAACTGTTTATTGGAAATATTGAATTCTGAGACAAAGTAATTGAATTGTTAGTTATTGTGCACTACTGTATAAATTGTCATTGAATTGAAAATTAACTGTAAGTACATTTTTAAATTAATATTTATTTATTTATTTTATCATCCTTCAATCTTAAAAGAATCATTTAATTTCATTTAAGTTCTAGAAATGCATTCATAAAAAAATATGATAATGTTATCTTTAAAATATTTTAATTACAATTATGTATTATGCATGATAAATATAACTAAAATACTCTAAATATTACATTTGGGTATAGATTTAAACATTTTTCTATATACCACATTTGTATTTATTTAATATAGTTGCACGAATAGAGAAGTGAGATACTTGAGTAATATGAATAATATCCAATAATGTCCATAATATTTTAATAAATATATGGTTTTTTAACAAGTAACATTTTTTTCCATATGTATATCAAATTATATTGTAAGGTGAATATTATGTATCAACAATTGATAACTATTATTATATATTTGTTGTAAAAAAAAAGTACTAATGTTATTTTGGATATTATAATATGAATTATTTTATTATGCTTTTATAAGATATATCTATGAAGGTATAACACCCAACTTTTATACTCGTTTTAATTTAAATTTCAAAGTCCGTGACTAATGCGTTCCAATCAATGTTATTCTGAAACACTTCTTGATCCAACCAAATCTTGTAATGCTGTTTAAATTCACCTGATAACTTGACAGGTTTTCCCAAAGCGGTATTGATTGAAAAATCACTTGGTGTAAGTTCGTCATCCTTCAAACAAATAAATATTTTATAAAACATAATATTGATAGTATTAATACTTATTTGTGTAACTGTATAAGTGTAAAATGTTTATGATAAGTTTAGGAATTAGAATTTTCAGGAAATATTGATTTTATTACTAACTTAAAATAAATGGACTATGACTGTGGCTTGAGACTCAAAATCAAAAACTGATGAAATTTACAAATTGATGCCACATAATATATTATCTACATAAATGGTTTTTAATAGCCATTATAAATGGAAATATATCATATGAAGATAATTAAGTATTTTAATCAATTAAAAATGTATTGTACTTACATATTGTTGAGAGTATCGCCGTGCATGGAATTTATCAACTGCCGATCTCAAAAACCGTTCTTCAATTTGAAAATCAGTTGGACGTGCTTCGAGATCTAAATAAAATACAACAACTTATCATTATATATATAAATATATTATTTATATTTGATAAGCTTTTGCAGGTAAATATTCAGAAAGTTAAATTTTTTAATAACTGTTTTTTTTTTGGTATCTACTAATGCAATTGCTATATATATTTATATGAAACAATAAAGTAACAATATTCAAAAAGAAATACTTTAACACTAATTTACAAATACCTATATAAAAATATTAGTAAAGCACTAATAAAAAAGTGGGTTATGTTCTGCTGTATATTAGGTGTTGTATGGGTCACTGTAATGGATGTGTTGAATTTGAATTTTATGATATAAATTATAAAATCATTGTATATGAAAAAAGATTCTGAGTGAACAGATATTAGTAAGTATATTTTATGATATTATTGTGATTAAAATTATTTATTTTACTATTAGATTAGCAGATTAAATTAATTTTTGATAAAAAATTGCATTTAAAAATGGCTTTGTGTGTATACAATATTTATAATAATATACTTTAAAAGTATCAAGAAAAACAAGAATACATTTTTAAATTACAACAAAATAACTAAAATGTTATTCTTTGTTTAATAATATCTAATTTCTTTCAATTTGGAACTTAAAATATCTATTTTAAAAAAAACAGTTACAATACATTTTTAGATTTTTTGGAAACAGTATAAACTACTTATAAATCTTGATTTTTTTTAATTTTGAATTCCTAAGTCTTAAAAGTGGAACATTTAATACATTTTAAACTTAAGGCTTAGAAAAAAATCATGTGCATATGTATGTATTTTAATAATTTTTTAACTATTATTATAACAGCTTATGAGGAACTTTGTAATACATTTTGATAAAAAAAAAAAAATTAAAAATATATTGGAATTTATAGAAAACTAATAAAAAAAAACTTGTCTTAGTCACAGCCACAATGCCGTGAGTATTTAATAATAACCAATCTTAGAGCTTAAATATTATTTAGTATACAGCTGTTTATTACAAGTTACCTATTTTTCTCACAAACATCTAAAAGTAGTTACAATTGTGCCACACTGTTTAAATAATTATAAATGTGAACGAGTAATCCTCCACAGTGGTCACTTAAAATGATTAAACGTTTTTAAAGATCCGTGTAGCCTAATTTTTCTTATTTCAAGATCAGATTTAGAAGTTATCTGAGATGGAAGTGAATCAATCATTCTTTGATCACATTGTATCACATGGTATAAATAACTTAATGTTGATAGTTTGATGTTTTTACCTAAATATTCTTTTTTCATTTTTTAAATACACCATGCACTAGTTTCTGAAGTTCTAATTATATTTCAAAAATAAAATATTTTTTGATGTAATGGTTTTAAATTTAAAAGAAAGTATGTGTTAATGTCAATGTACATAACATAAACATTTTTGAAACAGAATCAAATTGTTAATTAAAAATTAAAAATAGACATGTATTATATTCTAAGATTTTATGATCTATTACATTTTTTTTTGGACAATTATAGTTACCATAAAATAAACTAGAAACTACTATACAATTATTAGCTTCTACAGTAATATAATTATTTTAGTTTTTACCATTTCCATATGCCCAATCGTCATTTAGTCTGTGTCGAACTTTTTGATATATTGTACTCATAGTCTTCATATTAGATTTTCTCCATGCCCGGCCAAGGTATTTTGCTTGCATTTTCAACAGTTTTAAAATGTAAAGTTGCATCATAGCATGTCTTACTTTTAATGATTTTTTCAATATTGGTGCAGATTTAAATATAACTAGCATCTAAGACATATAAAAATTCAATCAAGATTTTTATGAGAATAATGTTGTACTTTAGCTACCATGATTCGTGAGTGTTTCCATTTTGTTATTTTATTCAAGACTCTTAATAAATTAATACAAGAATAAACATTTCTCCATGAACATAACGGAAACTCTCCTATTTCAATGTTGTCTAAAGAAAGATCAGGTCCATCACCAATAACACATGTTGGAAAATCTAGTATTGGAATCCTACAACCATATTAAACCAAATTATTATTAATGAATCAGCAACAAAATTTAAATGTATTACTCACGTATTTTTAGATGATACATAAGATACGAGATTTTGATTCAGAAACTTGATTACAAGTGGTATGCAGTTTGCAAATACTAGATGTTGAGAGATAAACTCAAATTGATAAATATGATTTGCTTTAAAATGTTTCAGTAGTAAAAGCAATATACCACTTATAGCTTTTACAACAATTTCTTTCTGTCTATTGATATCAGTTTCTAGCTTAACCGACTCAGAAAATGACATTCTGTGAAGAAAAATATTATGTTGTTTATAACTATGAACTCATGAAATTAATTATATATTTATTGTGATTTGGTAACATACGGCACATCAACTGGTAATATATCAGCAATTATATTGATTGAATCACTTTTAGCTTTTGAAGTAGGAGATGCAGCCAATAATATTTTCAATAATGCAATCATATGCTGAGGTAAATTTGGCAACATCGCCTAAAATTTTAAAAATTGAATTTAGATTATAAATTATAGTTTAATGCACCATTATTTTGGTTAAATCATTATTAACTCATAAAAATATCACTAACCTGATATAAAACTTCTGCAGGTGTTTGTTCAACATCATCATTGCCCATAATTAAAGGATTTCTTTGAATTGTTTCTTCTTTTTTTATTTGGTAGTCAGCTAATGATGTATACATATACTGAAAATATAATATTCTTTAGATGTTGAACATAAAAAAATAATTTAGTAATATACTTGTTTTAGAATAGCTACACTCTCATGTATGGGATCAGGTAAGCCAATTAATGTCTCAATATCATTGTCCAATTTAAAACCAAGAAATTTAATTCTTGTCTGGTCCAAAAAAAATTGTAAGTCTTTATGACGAACTTTAGGGACCCATGGTAGGCCTTTTATCACCAATGGTGTTGGTGGTGTCTGTGGCCTATAATCATTTATTTCTTGAATATTTTTCATACTAGAAATATCATCCATTCCTAGTTGCTGATCTTCATAGTCTTGTAAATCTTCATCATTCTGATAGGATAAATCCATAACTACAAGAGATTCGTCTAATGAACTCTGTTTTATTAGGCCCTAAAAAAAGTTAACAAAATTAAAATTATTGTTGAAAAATATCATGCAAAATATTCTTTAAAATTAGTATTTAATACTCTTAACATAAAACTATATCTAAACATTATGTGATGCTCATAAATACTGAATATGAATACCAACTAGTTTAGGTAATATTATAATCTTTGAAAAGGGAAGGTTATAGATATTTATTTAAAATTTCAAAAACCATTAGTTATTAAATATAATAATATACTTATCATAATATGTGTACTCGTATATTAATTTAAATAGTAAATTAAATTCAGAAAATTTTTTAAAATACAATTACTTTGTCAATATAATGTAGCATGGATTTTTTTATAAGTGCTATTTATTTAAATAAAATAGAACCAATTAAAACCAATAAACATTAATAATTTCATACTTTTTGAATATTGGTTTCATTATTAGAAGAAGAACTACAAATTCACCGTTTTTATAACACAATAACATTTATCACTTTAAATTCATTATGTTAGCTAATGTAATTTACTATGAATAAACAATTTACTAATTCAAATCTTTTCAGAACAAATAAAATACATAATATAAAATATCTTTGTTAAATCCATATAGGGGCCAGGAGGTATAATTAATTTATAAAGTAGTTGTATTGGTTGTAGTTTGTTCCAATTGTTATAATTTTTAGAATACATTAAGATATATATTGTAAATATTATGATCATACTATATAATATAGTTGAGACAAATAACTGGAACACATTCTAATTTATCATGTTATATTAAATACAGTAGCACCTTGATAAGTCAAAATTCAAGGGTAATTAAATTTTTCAACTTGTCGAGGTTTTCGACTTACTAAGGTAAGATTCCTAGATTAGGCAAGGAAACAGTATTTATTTTGACTTATCAAGGTTCCACTGTACCTTACAATATTTTTAAATATTTAAGTTATATATTTCAGATTTCAAGTATTAAGTAAAATTTCATTACATATTCTTGTGGTTTGGGGTCAAAAATCTTTATAAGTTCAATATTTTTAACTACTTTGTTTTTTCAAAATATTTTAATTGAATTAGTTGTTTCTAATACATATAAAATAACTATTAAATTGAACACGTGCTGTCGTCCAAGGCATATTTACACAAATCGTATGTTTGCGTAAGAATCATATATTAATTCTTATTATTTCTGTATTACAAATAAGAAATCCAAAATCATAAATATTTTTTTGAGTTGAAATAACTCATCTTTATCATATTTTTACCCACTTTATTTAATAACCCAAATGTATTCATATTTTAATGTTTATAATATTATATAGGTATTAAACTGAATTTAATAAATTTTTTATACGTCAAATAAGCATGATTAATAATATTTAAATTGAGAGTTGAAAAATTATAACTTATTCATATTAATTAATATGTACACATAACTCATAATTATTAACAAATTAGGTACAGCAGTTGTGTAATTAATGACTGTGCACATAATAAATACAATATACATTATGACATTGACAAAACGGCACAAAAACAAAACCATAATTCTTTAGTGATTTTCCAATGATTATGATTTTATGACAAATAGTCAGCACTATTTAAATTTACCTCTTCGCAAATGCTAAGAGAAGTAGAATCACCAGTTAATCGGTATGATAACGCATTTAAATTATACGCCATCTATGAAATAATCAATTATTTTTTTCAAATTTAGGTACCAACTAAGAAACGGGTCAAACTCTTTAGTATGAAATGAGATATATTTAAACTAACAATTTTGTATTTATAGGATTGTATGATCATAATCAATAATATTATTGTTGTTAGTATAATTAATAAATTACTAAATGAAAATAATAAATTTTAACAATGGTATTAAAAAATAAAAAACTGATGATAGGCATTGTAGCCAAATCTATCTTTTTTTGAAATTCAGGAAATGGAAACAAATTGTTCATACTGTGAAATATATAAAATATCTGGTTAAATTATCACTCCAGTGGGACATTGTGAAATTTTTCAACGTCATTTGTTGTTAAAATAAAATTTGTATCTAGTGGCATGTTGTATATTTTCAGAATAATAATTGAAATATGTGAATATAGTATATATTGAGATCTATCCAGCAACATTTGAATATCATATTATATTAAAATAAATAAAATCTACACATTTCAGATTTTTAGATTATTGTGTAAATATTATTGAATACAATAATTAATATAATAATTAATAATCAATAACTATATGCATGAAACTATCCAAGTTGTAAAATTGTATCAGGAGTTTAGGGGGTTTTTAAGTTGTTAATTTAAAAGTGTTTATAAAACCAAACAATGTGCTTGTTTTGAAGATAGCATTAAATATTACAGCTGTTGTCATAACTAATTGTTCTACTAAAAAAATGAAATTGGTTCATCCACTTAAAATTGTTTTATGAATAATATGATAAATTATCATTTTTACCAAATTTAATAGTTTGTGGAATACACTTTTTTGTTTATCTCGCATTCAAAATTTAATAAATTAATTTTCAACAAAAAAATGTATTTTTTATATTAATCACAATATATTTTATTATATAATAAATTAACTATGACCTATGAAACCATCATCTTAATATCAATCACACTAGTATCATGCACCAAGATGAGTAAAGCAAAAGGAATGCCAAACACCCAGAATATGTAATTAATGGCTCTGTTTTAATTTTTAAAATTGATTGGTAATTGAATTTTTGCTAAAAAAAATCAAATGCAAAATATTAAGTAATATGAGATCAAATTTTTAATATATCAAATAGTTGTTTTAAACTTTTTTAATCAGGGCACACTATCTTCATAACATTTTAACGGCACATGACCTACATATCCATTAACATTTTAAGATCTTTTTTTTAGTCATTAATTAATAGTTTTTACATAAAATTAGATAGTAAATAAAATAAAATAATAGAGGATATTGTAATTATATTTTATTACTAAATTACTTATTATGTAGGTAGCTTTAATGAGAAGTATGTTCTTGATAGGTGTTACAAATATTTGACAGACATAATACCCGCATTTCATCTTCCACTTAAATTAATTTTTCCCCTTTCTTATTTTTTATGTTTGTAGTGCTGAAAACTCCTGGCCGTAAAGATGTGAAATTGAGAATGGCCAGATAATAGTCAGTGATTTTTCTTATATTTCTGGATATTCTTCAAAAAACATATATTCAGAATTTATAAAGGATATACACTTCAAATTTCACTGCCATGTACAAATATATATATATTTTTTTTAATTGAGCTTGAGCCCTTACTAAGGCCATTAGCTAACAAATATATTTAATTGAACCGAGATTTTGATCTTCAGCAAGTTTTAGTTTGGATATCAATTATATTAGAAATGTATAAATTGTACTAAGGTTCAATACTAGTATAAGATAACTGATTTTGATTGGTTTCTTTTTACCAATTGTAAATTAGTTCTATTTTCGTATATCACAATTTAATTAAATTGTTCAATACAAAAAAAAACATAACGGCACCCATTTGAAAATCACTATTATAACATATAACAAAGTATGCATTTAAATAACTTAAATTATTTTGAATATAAGAAATTAAAAAATAAATAAAAATAAAGATATCAGTGATTGATACAAATATGATAATTATCAATTTACTTATGTAATTTGGTAGGAAATACAATGACAGTAAAAAAAATCAATTTGTTTATAATTTATTAAATCAAAATTATGAAATTTAAAAAAAAAGATCTAAACATATATTTAAAGCAATATTTCTCATTAATATATTATCAAAAAATAATTAAGTTGAAATATTACATGATATTTTACTTACTCTCTTTTGACGTGTACCACGTTTTTGTGCATTCATCATATCTGTGGAACTTGGCGGTGGTGAAGATGACCGCATCGATTTGATTATTTCAATTGGATCTTCTTGAAGTTCTGGTAATTCTACATTTTTTCGGTATTCATCTAACAAACATTTGTTCTTTATAAATAAGAACATTTTAAATATGAAAAATACATACTTTTTAAATTAGCCAATTTGTCCATTCCACCGAGTAAAACTAAAATTAACTTCCACAACAACAATAAAACTTTTTTCATTGGATAATATGATGCCAGTCCACTGCAAAATCTAGTAATCATTCCTAATAGTTTTACTATTAAATGGTCTTCTGTATAAGGTAAGCCTAAAATTTAAATATAGAATTTTAAATAGAGTCCTACGTAGTTTTTTTAATAACTTTATAGCAAAATACAATTTACTTACCTATATCTAATAACAGATTTTCTCTAAATTCTTTGAATTCAACATCTGTTTCAAATTCTGACACTCTAAGTACTTCAATAAATGTGTACAACACATTCAAAATGATTCTTAAATTTGTAGAATCTGTACAATTAATTTGAGTTTTTCGATGAAATTGTACTGATCTAAAACAATAAATAAATAAATTATAGTTCTAGATTTACAATATAAGGTTATCGATAATATGTGTATCATACTCTATTTCCATATTCAGCAGATTTACAAATATATTATAAACACCAAATTTATATAAAAAAAGTATATTTTCTTTGGCATTAGTCTGCTGATCTTTATCTGATTGACATTCCGCCCAACATCCCTAGAAATAATATATTTAACTTAATAACATATTTAATTATCATACAACATTGTATCTCATGAAAAAAGTCTACCAACTTGCAACAAATATAATACACATCTGGCTGCATTCATCCGTTTTGTTTTGTCCGATACTTCTAATGAATCAAGCAGTCTAGATGCGACTATATTTTTATTTTCTATACTTAAATTATGCCATGATGGTTTAAAGTCCAATGCTTTCATTACTCTTTCAAATTCCTAATTAAAATATTTTCAATTATAATTATTAATATTATATTATAGAACTCGTAGAAAACTCGTAGTAACTCATAGAAAATATACATAAATAGGGCATTATGTCTTTAAGATCCATTCTAAATTACTCAATGGCGTATATGAGGGGGGCAACAGGGGCATTTCCACCTCCCCTCTAAACCATAGTAATTGATGATTTCCATTGAATCATATTTTGTACATAGCCTACATTAGTTTTAATACATTCTGGTTTTAACCTATTCATTTTTAGAATAAAATATAGGAATAATAATTATTATCATTAGGCATTAATAATTATTTAGGTTCACTTCTAACTGAACTCTCGCTGAACAGCACATACAATTTTAGTGACAGACTAAAATTTTGTCCACTATTCAGAGGTTTGACTGTAGTAGTATAGTATTAATATAGTATTATTATTTTTTAGATTATTTGTGTATAATATTTTGTAGTAAATTGTTATGGGTACCTATGTTCAAAAACTAAAGTCTAAGATAATGTACATTTATTTCTATGTGGAATTCATTGATTTATGGATGATGCGATCATAACTTTTTGTCAGGTCATATAAATCATTTAAGTATGTAAATAATATAACCTATGTATATTTTTCTATGATTGACTTGAAATTTACGAATTAATTTTGTTGACATGTTTTATTCACTTATTTACATTATTTTGAGCATTATTATACATTTCTACTATCCAAACAATAAATTAAAATAAATGTAATACTTAAAAAATGTAGCTACTAATTTAATATATAAAAATATATGAAAAAATTAAAAACAAAGTATTTTTAAACAATAAAAAAAGATCAATTTTTGAAAACTTTGAATTATAACCTCAAGGCTACTCGACATTGCTTTTTTACACTATTGGATATCTCTACTTTTAACTGATACTAAAAACTAAATTGTAATAAATAAAACCTAATAATTAAAAAAATATTCAAAATTTTCCATTTAATAGAATTATTAAACACATTTTATGTTATACTTAAATTTTAATACACTTATATTAGTAGATATATAGATCATTTATGTACAAAGATATTAAGCTAATATAAAGCGGGAGACGACTCTCTTATAGGTATTAGTAATTTTGTAAAGTAACAACTATCAATTGTAATTAAAAAGGACTGTTAATCACATTTATTTCATAACGGCATTCAACATTTTCTGATAATATTTTAATTTTTACAATACTATTTGGATTATAATGATGTTTTTAAGGATATGAACATGAATAAAATGATCTAATATATTATATAGCTCTAAGCCTTAAAAGAACATGATACCCGCATGTGTTGTCTCCATCTTACAAGTGCGTAACATAACAAATTTCATATGCTCAGCAGAACACGTGTTGCTATGTTAGTTTAAAAATTAGACCGAATTGACTTCTCATAAAATGTAAAGGTAAGATTATTAACTAGGCAACCTCATGGGTTTTTTATTATATTTTAATTTTAATGCGAGTTATGAGTATTTTAAAATTGTAAATTGTTTGAACATCTTAAAATACACATAACTCCTTAACTTTAAAATTAAAATATATTAAAATGCCCACGAGCTTGTCTAGATAATAATCTTACCTTTAGATTTTATAAAAGGTCAATTCGCTCTAATTTTTAAATTAACGAAGCTACATGTGTTCTGCTGAGCATAAAATTTGCTATGTTACGCACTTGTAAGACGGAGAAAACACATGCAGGTATCACGTCCTCTTAATAATAATAAATAGTTTTAACTGTAAGGATTTTTTATACATATTATTTAAATTTTTAATTACCTGAATATTGGTCTGGTAATCTTCTAACTCAGAATAACTATACAGTTCTGCCATTTCACAGAGGTGAGTATCTGTATCCCCATAGTTATACTCAAGATCAGGACAGTCAGATTCTTCCTGAATAAAAGTATTAACTAATATATTAAGTAGCTGACAAATACCCAAAGGCTAAAATATAATTTTCTTACTTCTGAATCTTGTTTCTGCTTTCTGCCCATGGAGTCTTTTAGTTTTGGAGTATTTCGTTTACCATTGCCAAAAACATCCATTATAAAACAATATCAAATATAATATAAGTATCACAAAATTATTAAAGAATGTCAATGGTATTGCATGTAATATAGTATTCCACAAAATCGAGAACCATTTTTTAAATCTGTTAACATTAAACAAAAAATAATTTTACAAAATATACTAAATACAATAAAGATTCAATGAAATGTAAACAAAATACAAGCTACCTAATACGACAACAAAAATTACCAATAGTTTTAAAACTGTTACTATCCAAAATGAATAAAGATATACTGAAATTACAACATCTTTTGTAAACTAATAAAATACTTCTAAATTATAATGTATTCGAACATAAAATTAAAATTATAATAAGTATTGTTGTAAATAATAAAATAGTTAATGAAAAGATTGTTATCAATATTCATTATTTATGTTATCATCTTGGACGTAATATCATAGATCTATCTTTACACAATAAATATTATATTTTATTTTATTCGTTTATGGTTATCACTTAAGAAGTATCAATTCACAGGTTTCTAATATTATAGAGTAGACTAATAAAATATAGTGTATTAGTGTATAGATATATTAGAATGAAATGTTAGTCCCCTGAAATTTTAATGGATTTCAGCTTATGCTAATGACCATAAACCAACTATAATACAACTACAGCTGAGCTGCTGCGACTATACTAAGATATTGATAAGAATACATCGTTCGGTTTATTGGTTATTACTTATTACTTATTAGTTAGTTATTTGGAGTAATCTATTTTGGATTAGCTTACACACGATATACTTGTCTATGTTTTGGAGTACATTTAATAAAGTAGAATACACCTAGGTACTAATCATTTTCAAATGCACCTCAGGGCTGGACCACCTGGACCGTGCTAATTACTTTACTACATAGTACATATTATAATATTCTGTATTTCTGTGATATAAATTGTACAGAAGACTGTACACCTATCAATTACGTAACCACCAAAGATAGGTATAACGATACATCACATAGTTTACATACTACAGTAGTCAGCAGCTAACACCCTTAAAAGCTAAGTTATTATCCTTATTATTTCATAATTCATAGGTAGGTAGTTCTTACTTTATTGGTATTTACTACTCACGTATATCTTAATTCTTGCCAACTATTAACACTTTAACAGTAAATATTAACAACACCAATGATTGGACAAGATTGGTTACTGATTACAGCATTACAATTTACAACATAGGCACGATTTATGCATTAATTTAAAATGCCCATTAACAAATAAGCAAATTTCTAAGTTTTTGTGACCTAATTAATAGTATTCTTGTTTCATTTTATTCTGATATGTAGAAATTGATATAAGTACATAACATATATCATTAACAAATTACTTATTTAAGCAAACACCAAAACAATAGGTTATAATGTTATATTGATCTATTTTGGACTCTGGTAGGTACCTACTTAAAATTAATATCGTAAATAAATGTATTTAAATATAATATTGTGTTAATATAAGTGGCATCAAATTATCAGAATTCAAATGAGATCCTCTAGAGAATCCTCTAATTGGCGCAACAGAATTAATTAGTAATGATCATGAATTTTCTTCATCGTATGAAGGTAATATTAGGTAATCATGGTTAAATTGTAACCACAAATGAGGCAATAATTATAAAAGGCGTCCGCCAGGGTACTGAAACAAATAAGCAACAATATACCAGTTGCCAACACAAGTCCTGCATTTTGGTGATGACAAGTTTGAGGACCAACGGAGCCCGTTTGGTAACTCTGAATTCTGAAGGTAGTTAGTGACTTCACGGATCGGCAAGACGTAGGTATACTTATCAACTTGTGTATCGTTAGGAAAATGGGGAGTGGCTGTGGGCCTGTGGAAAATGGCAATGTGTGGCGGATGTTCCGTTTCGGAAGCCGACGCTTCGCGATCGACGGCCGTTGATACACCCATGTCAAAAATGTCATGGATACACCGACGGTCAGCTAACGCTATCTATTGGAAACGATGATCGCCATTCGGAACCGTCTGGTGTCTAGTACTTTAGTGCAGGGGTCGGTATAATGTGGTATTATACTGGATTATGGCCTTCATAGTAATTTTACGTGGCCCGCGAATAAAATTTATAATTTGTATAAAAATCACAAACCAAGATAGTATGGACTGGCAACTCCGAAAGGCTAACATGTTTTTTGGTAGATACATTGTTAAATTAATAAATCTAACAGTTTTAAACTTAAATAAACTGAATTTGATATGAATACATATACATTTTTGTGGCCGTGAAAAAATTTAATTTATTTTTTGGCCCTTGACATGAAAAAGGTTCCGACCACTGCTCTATTGCCATTGCGACGAGTCGGTCGATCAGCCGGAGTCAGTCGGTCGGTCGCGCTATACCTAGTACTCGCATATTGTGGAGTTATTATTATTATTATTATTATTATTAGGTAGCATGAGCGTACTCAATCAAGTTGGTACCTACTTTTGGGGGTTAAAAGTAAAAAAATCACAATATTTTTCAAATGCGTCAAGAAAACAAACAAAAATTAAGGAAAAACTAAGATTTTATGCGCAAAACCAGTTTATAAAAAAAATTGATTTGTTTTTTAGTAACTTAAAAAAAATAACCGAATACAGATGCAATTTTCACTGAATGTTTATATTAGCAATTTCTATGCACCATAATATAGTTGAAATATTGCATAAGAAAATTTTTAGTTTTATTAGTTTTTTTTTTTAACTATTGTCAATTGTTGTAAATTCTCATACAACGAATTTCTTATTTTATCGTTGTTCAAAAAATAATAAATATTGGTACTTGAAATTTTCATCAAATGTTTATTTTATAATTTTCTATACATAGTAAAATTTTTAAAATATTGAGACTCGTTTTGAATTATTATTTAAAGACATTTTAAAATTAAAATTTTTTTGTTTTTAATTTTACAAATGTCAATACTATTATTCATTGAGTAAAAAATCTTTAGAACGTAATAAAAGGTTCCTCATAAGTATAGTTATAATAGCAGTTGAGATGTATTAAAGATTCATAGCATGATTTTTTTATAAATATTTAAAATTTGGATTCTGGCAGTATTTATTAAAATCTCCAAAATTTTCAAATTATTTTATTGTTAAAAAACTATAAAATGAAGATTTTCAAGAAGAAAAATTAGATACTTATAGATATGGAATAGTTACGTACTGTCTCGTATCGAAGTAGAGTTCGATATGGCGATACTTTTGCGGTGCGTATCGCTATTATATATTGCACATGTATATAACTTCTTGAATGGTCTTGAACATAAATTTCTTCCTTGAAAATCTTGAATGTTCATTTTTATAGATAAGGATTGAGAATTTAAATCAATGATTCTCATAAATAGTTCATATTGTAACTAAACAATCTAAAAAATATAATATAACCACTATAATTTTTTACAGTCATTTTAAGTTCAAATTTGAACGAAATAACATGATAAAACTAGTGGAATAACGATGTTAGTTATTTTATTGTAATTTAAAAATATTATTCCTGGCTCCTATTGAAATTTTTAAAATATATTATTATATTTTAAACACACAAATACATAATGACATTTTCAAGTGTAATTTTTTTTGTCAAAAATTAATTTATCCTACTGTTTTACTCATAGGCGCAAATAACGTTTGGGATTTGGGGGCTAAAGCCTTATACTTTGATAATATTGAATAAGCTTAAAACAAAATGTAGGAAATGTTTGGGGGGGGGGCTATGAACATTTTTGAGAGGGCTTAGCCCCTAAAGCCTCCCCTATTTGCGCCTATGGTTGTACTTGTGCCTAATAGAAAAATAAATTACTTTAATCACAATAATATCATCAAATATACTCAGTATTCCTTCCTATTACTGTACAGAAGAGAAATAGGTACCCACTTACCCAATTGATATAAATTTAAAGAGTCTAAGGTTATTCGTTTTTGAATAAATTACAACAAAATAAGAAAATCACTACATGACAAATCGAGTGAAGATCGAATGTTGTAAAAATATAAATTTAAAACGCTTATAAAAATTTAATTTCAATTTCTTATAGACATTTTTTTTTGATAAGAGTAGATAACCTTTTAAGGAATTTTGTATTACATTTCAAAATCTTAGATTTAAAAAGAAAATTTTTAGGAATTTCTAATTCAAAATAATCTGCAGATTTTCGTGATTTTTACGCCTTTTGTCAAAATTCGACTTTAAATGCTTATTTTAGGGAGTGTCATTGATGAATGGCTTCTCACATCTCGTGTTTCATATAAATATATTATATGCTTATGTTAGTTCTCCTTTTTTAGATTTATGAATGTATAATATCGGTATATATTATGTAGTTGCACTCACTACCACAGTACCACATGTACTCATTGTGCTTTTTAGATTGAATATTTCAAATAAAAAAAAAAAAAAAATGCTTATTTAATATAATTGTGACTATAGATTTTCAATATTCTTCAAATGTCATTGTAACAATATATTAAGCATTTTTACCCAACAAATAACATTTTATTGACATTCATAGAAAAAAACCTAAAAAAAATTGTAAACTGAAAATGTCCGTAAACAGTTCAAAACAAATCAAAATATATTGAAAATTGTATCATGTATAGAAAATGCTAATATAAACAACTAGTGAAAATTTCATTTTAGGTAATTTGTTTCAGAGCTATGCCAAAAACCAAAATCGATTTCGTCAAAAACTGATTTTGCGTAAAAATTCCCGTTTTTCCTGGCACTTTTGAAAACTATTGGGAATTTTAACCTCCTGAATTTTGATTTTGACCTCCTGAATGCCCCAGACAGTGTTGAGACTTATCTAGATAATTATTTAGTTATCTTTTATCTTATCTAGATAAATAGTTGCGTTTTATCTAAATAGTTATCTAAGATAAAAAATTCATCCATTTAGATAAATTCGTCTCTATACAAAAAAATGAATTACACTTTTTATTGTCAATTTATATTTTTGATAATTAATACTTTAAATTTGAATTGTCGTCATCTCAGTAAAATAATTGTATGTTCATAATAATATTATATAAAAGGTACCTATTATTTATTATCAGTGATGGGAAAGTTCTTTCTAAAAATGAATTAGTTCAAGTTCAAGTTCAAGACATTAAATATGAACTAGTTCAAATTCTAGTTCATAGTTTTTAGAATGAACTAGTTCAAGTTCTAGTTCAAATTCTAGTTCAGTAGTTTATAGTTTTTAAAATGATATAAAATTATAAAAGTTACTAAAGAAAATAAAATAAAAAATACTTAAGTTAGAAATAAAAAAAAAATACGTGGAAATACGTGCGACTGCCGACTATGCGTCGAAACCGGCGATTTTTATTAGTATACATCAGACAATAATTCGTGTGAACATGTTAGTCTTGGGAATGTTATTTATAAAACTTTATTGTATTATGTCAAGTTACAACAGAATTATAATAATATACCATACATGGTATATCAACTATTCTTATCGGCGATCAAAAAAAAAAACAATATCCTTACTAAAAATAAACAAAATTAAAAACAAACTATTTCTTTTGAGAATGAA
>NC_042493.1:64842205-64897907 GCF_005508785.2 Acyrthosiphon pisum | reverse complement strand
TACAACTGTACCGATACGGGTCAACTGTGTCAACCAACTGCAATTGGTCTTGAATTTTTAATTAGGTTTAGGTACGATTGATATTTTAAGTAACCGAAGCTATATACCTATAAATCTTTATATAATTTTTATTTATCAGTAATAAACTAATAACTAATAAGTAATAACATTATATTTTTAACAGCGTACCCATATCATTTACTCGGAATTCTGCACAATTGAAATGCTGTTGTGTTGTAGATGCTTGAATAAATAATATTATAAATTAATTTTAAACTAAAACTGTTGTAAAGGTTCATAATAACTAAAGTTTGCTATGACGAGTTGTTTAAAATAGTTTTTTCTTGATATTATACCAAATTTTGAAAATGTTTCCTTCTTCATGACAGTTATTGATTAATTATAATTTTCACTGCTAACATTAATTTAAACATAAAGTCAGTGTTTAAATAATATTGAAGTCCTATGTAGTATCTAAGCTGTTCTCTCAAAAGTTAGACTTTATAGCAGGTATTAAAAAAAATTATCTTTTTTTTTATCTAGATAAAAAAGTACTTATCTAATCCCAACACTGCACTTAGATTCACTTTCCCATCGAACAAGATACTGTTAAAGAAAACTAAATAGTTTTATTACTGCTCCAAACAGTTGTGACAGACACAAAAAAAAGTGAATCTTGCCCATGTATTTTTAATATTTTTAAACTGATATTATAATTTATAACCATGTGTTTAAACACACTTATTTACCCAAGGAATAACATTTTATATTGACATATATAGAAAAAAAAATAAAAACATTTAAAATTTAAAATGTCCAGTTTGAAAATGTTTTCAAATATGGAAAACGATAAAATTAACATTTGGAGTAAATTTCAAGTACCATCAACAGTTATTAGTTTTGAATAAATTACTACAAAATAATATAACCGTCCCATGAGAAATCGAGAGTTGTAAATCCAATGTTGTAAAAATTTAAGCAAGCACAAAAACAATTAACGTCTTGATTAGTATACAATAGCTAGTAGCAAGTAGCAACAAGTTAAAAATTTCCATAGCCCGTTCACAAGTTTATTATTTTTAAAAAATAAAATATAAATTTCGCACTGATAATCATAACCATTACGCAATAACGAATTTTTAAGTGGCGCTTCGAAAAAGCGAATAAAAAAGGTCTCGGCTGGTACTTATGCCGAGAGTTAGGCGGTCGGCGCGGAAAAGTGACGTCACGTATGAGCCGAGGACCAGGCCGTCGACCCCTTAGATCATATTATACAAGTATGTATATTATTATTAATACCAACATATTATGATCTATGGTCGAGCCGTACCGCGGTAGCCGGCGGGCCAAGTCGCCCGAATGATGCGACGATGCGACCTTCCCATCGCTCTCCGACTACATTATAATATATATTTTCGTGTCGGATGATAGCGTGTGCGGCGCGGCGTTCAGTCGAGATAGTGACGTCACGGCGGCGTATCACTCTCGGCGACTGGGCGACTACGACGACGATACGTGCCCACGGCCAGTGTACCGTTACTCGCTCGCAAGTCACAACTCGGTACTCACAAGTCACACTTACCCCGCTGCCAACGATATCGTGGACGTAGCTCCTGTCCGTGTACGTTTTATTCGCCGTTTGGGTAAACGGCACGATCGCACGCCGTTACACGCCCGGCCTTTACGCCGTCCGCGTTAAATATCGCGTATTCTTGCACTGCACACATTGCCGTCGAATGCCGTCGCTGAGTTTGAGAACGACTGCAACATGAGCCCACCACGACCAGAGTTCCACAGCCGTGCTTGTCGCGCCCGTCCGTCTTGGTGCCCGTGAATCGAGCAATGTTAGATTTAGGTGAGTGTCTGCGCGACGACCCCGTACGTACCCACTACGGAATAGGTGAAAGAAATCTATATTTCATATCTTCTGTGTACCGACCTTAAGCAATGTTGTATAGTAAGCAGCAAATACCACTGGCTCTCGATTGACAACTATCAGTCTGTGCACTGCGATACCTGCTGTACCTACTTGCGGTTACTGCAGTACGCCCGGTGCAATCCGTTTGGAATGTGGTTGTAACACACAAATGCACAATTTTCATTATTCATTACCTACACTTATCTATCTATGAGACTTTTTTTTCAATATACCCCAAAGTCTGTTCTTTACATTTTTCGTTTATGTGTTTAGATATTGGCAAAATGGGCGATCACGTACAAAAATATGTCAACGACAATGACATGAATCTTAAGAATTCGTTTTGGAAAAAAAACATTAGAAATCTTCCCGGAAGGTAATGTGTTTTATTCAACTTGCCTATGTTTAATAATATGATATCCAAAAAAAATTTTTTTGCAATAAAACGTTTATAAATAGGTAGAATTTTAATTTCAGGGCAAGTCCTAAGAAAGAAAGCAAATCTGTATCTTCTTCAGCTTCAACTTCGTTTGATGATTTCCAAGAAAGTGTCAGTGATGCATGGGAAATTGAAGCCGAGGATGAGATACTACGTATATCAGGTAAAGAATCTATGATTTAAAACTGTAATATTGTACTGTTTTCAAGACTGTCTTAGACTCATAAAAATCTAAACAATATATACTTTTGCCTATACATAATAAATTAATTAATTCTGACAATAGTTCAAAATGGAAAACATTTTTATACCTAGGTACTAAAGTACAATGCATGGAAAGTTTCATCAAAAATGGAATTGAGTTCAGTCGTTGTTCCTGACTTAAAGATAGTAACAAACAGTTCCTAATTTTGTTTTTCTCCTATTATTGTTCTTAAATTATTAACTAAAAAATATGATAAAATATTTTATATTTAACTCTTATTTTAATAATTTTAGTTATAATAAAACTCAGACATAACTTTGTATTTCAAGTGGCCCATAGTTAGTTTGTTTTGTGTATGTTATGTGAGGTTATGTTAGTATGGGGGTCACAAATAAGTTTTTTTTATTTTTTTCTTATGCTCACCCTGCAAAAAAATCTATGTACTTAAATTTTTTGATTTATTAAGGAATATTATAGTTATTAATACATTTCAGGTAAAATTTTTAACATAAAAACATAAATAAATATTATAGATTAAAAATTAAATTATAAAACTATGACTTAATTTAAACTTAAATCTTTCTTATATACTTTATTTTTGGTACCTACATAATTATGAAATTCTTTCCAATTTATTTGTCTGTTTCATAAATCTATTAAATATTTTGAACACTAGTTGTTTTTTGATAGATTTTATAATTTTTATAGTACACACAAAAATGTAATTTAGTAATAGACATTTGGTTATTGACTATAACAAATAATACATTTTTTTACAATTTTATTTTATATTTGAACCTAAATAATGATTATTTATTAGGTACTCTGTTAATAATTGTGGTCCACATATATAAGTTATGAACATTAAATAGTATTTAACATGGTTTTTACTCTATTCATATTTTTATGTAATTTTCATGTTTATTTATTAATAAATAATTTTTTTCTTAACCGACTAGTTGATGTTTACCTACTCTTCTATTGATTTTTAAAATTATAATTCATAACTGATTTATTATATTATGTGCATTGTGCATGAAAAACATGTTTTTTTCTGATCCCGTATAATGTATTTTTCTATAATTATGTAATTAAATATAGTGTTTGAACTATGATATAATTGAACAAAAAAAGTATGTATTGTACTGTAGAAAAATATTAGGTTTTGAAAATTGATCTATCTTCATTAGTTTAGATAGAAAATTGTTATATATTTAGATAATTTAAAAAAACTATGCCTAAAATAAAATGTTTAATATTAATAATATGATGAATATTATATAAGTCAATAATATATTGTGTATAAACTCAAGAAGAAATTATACCCGCAAGCATTTTATCCATCTTACTAATGCATAACATGGAAAATGGACAATTTTAAAATGCTTATAACTAGCTCAAAATTAAAATAAGACAAAACACAACATATGAAGTCTCCTAGAGAATATTTCTACCTTTAAATTTCATAACTGTCCTATTTACTCTAATATTAAAAAGTAACAGAGGAAAATAAATTCTTCTGTTAATTTGCCATGTTATGCGTTAGTAAGGCAGACATCCTTTTTTTTAGTTCATAAATTGCTTGAAAAACTATTTGTTTAATAATGGCTACCATCTATTAAGTGCCTATAGACTAAACCTATTTATATAAAGTAGTCAAATATAAGAGTATTTGTGCATGGTCATTAGAATTGTATGTTTTAGTAAGTTAATGTCTGTTAATTTAAATTAAGTACCCATATTGTACTTTTAAAATTGATATTATTTATTTCCATGATGAAGTAGATGATAATACCTATGTTATAATGTTTTGACAATCATGGACACACAAATGTAATACTATGTACATACATTTTAATATTTTAAAAAATAACTTAAAACCTACTCAAAATATAGTAAACATATTATTTATAATAATATTTATTTCTTATCTAATATGTAATAAGTAATAACTAATAACTAATAAAGTGGTGCAATAGAAAATAAATTTGAATTCCCCTTAAATAATCTTGGTTGAAAATCTTAATTAGTTTAATGTCTCCATACTAAAATAAATAAATTTATTAAAACTCACTATATATTTTTAATAAAATTACTGAATGACAATATTTGTTTTTATAATACCTAACTAAGTATTAACTTATAAAAAGTATGTGTATAAAGAACTAAAAAAAAAAAAAAATGGTATATTTAAAAATATTAATATAATATTACTATACAACAAATACTGGCATTACAGACAACTTACAGATAAGAATTCTATACACAAAAAACTGAGTAAAACAAGTTGATGGTAGGATAGACCTTGCATAGACCTTGTCAGTCTTTGTAGTAATGACAGACAGTAGTAATGAATTGTAGACATTTTTTTTTGCGTATTATCTAAATACAGAATAAATTTCCAAATATTTACATAAATATAATAAATTATGGATGTATATTATGCAAAAAATAATAATTTCATATTCAATAATAAATAACATTATATTATTAAATAGTAAACTATAAAAATAATTGATGGAAAAATGTCCCCATCAAAAAATGTATCTGGGGGAAAGGTCCATTTACCGTGGTTATATATAGGAGTCCGCGATATCTACATTTATATATTTAACAGAAAACATAATAGATATTAATAATAATACGTTATACATTATTATTATGATAATGTGTATATCGCATATTACCTATATTATTATAATATGCATAACCAGGGTTTGAAAAATTAAAAATATATTAATAACTGATAGATTTTAGGCAAGTTATAAAGAATAAAAAATGTTTGTAGATGTATCTTCAAATCTACCAATTTTTTCCATAACACATACATTGGTTTTGTAATTATTTATTTTTTATACAAGTTGGTTAACTAGTTGGAAAGAAATGGTAAAACAGCTGTTTACTTCAAGTGAAAACGAAAAAACTTTACAAAACGTATTAGAAGTTTTTAAAGTTTTTGTCATCATTTTGTTACCTAACAAAATTCAAACATTAATATAAATTTTATTATCAATAAATTATAAGTTTCTAATTATTTTTGCATTTTATATATTTTCAAAATACTAAAATGCTTTAAAAATATATTTAAAATTTAAAATGCAAAATAAAAATGTTTGTATTAGTATTTCAACTACATTTATTTTAAATAGGTACTGCATATGTGTACAACTAACTCTTGACAAATAAAAAACCTAACATACATTTTTCAGTAGCATATTAACCTTATCGGTTTGTTATCAAAAAACAATATTTCTCTAAAATCTTAATGTCGACATAACATTGTAATTGCTATGGAACATGACCTCATCATGCATATGTACGGTTGCTAGGAGGCCAGGCAATACAGGGCTGTTACTGGAGTAATTTGACCCCTCTTAAAATGGTTTTCCATGAAAAACCATCAAGTTATTTGTTTACTAATATAACTGTAATGCTTATGTTTACTAATCCTATTTAAAATCAATCATAAACATAATATTTTATATATTATCATTTGTAACATTAAGACTGTTGAAAGTGAACATTTTTAAGGGGTTGGATTTAGGCAATATTCTATATCCGTCACAAGATCCATTGTGAATTAAGTGTGACTGTGTGTATAGTGACTGATCATTAGTGTGCGTGAGATCCCAAACACTTGATGTAATTAAGGATAAACTACGGCTAAAATTCTTGGAAACCAGTAATACGCGCTGTCACAAGTCTCTAAATTTTGCAATAAAAAAAGTTTCAACATAATAGATCCAAAAAGCGAAAGAAAAATTTACCCAGTACCAAATGCCCAATTTTAATTTTGAAAACATATTTAAATTCCTTATTCTATTTTCTAGGTTATATGGGAAATGAATTTTCAATTTTTTGTACGGTTTAATTAGTATACTACCAAATGAATTTTATTTTTTTATCACCTTTACTCAAGTGTTACTCAATAAAAAAGAATCGAGAATCCATTTAATAATAACATTTCACATAACAAAACCTAGAAAAGAGAATAAGGAATTCAAATATGTTTTCAAAATTAAAATCGGGCTTTTGGTATTGGGTGAATTTTTCTTCTGCTTATTTTTTTTTTTTATTATTATTATAAACTAAGACATTCCTAGCCTAAGTAAGGCTATCTATATCTAGGGATATTTGACAATATACTTATTTTTTAAC
Source organism: Acyrthosiphon pisum (assembly GCF_005508785.2). Lineage (NCBI taxonomy): Eukaryota > Metazoa > Arthropoda > Insecta > Hemiptera > Aphididae > Acyrthosiphon > Acyrthosiphon pisum. The sequence continues at coordinate 64,891,187 of NC_042493.1, read as the reverse complement.
AGGTAATAACATTAATTAAAATATTTTTAAGTACTAAGGATAATTAACAATTTTAAGATATACAGAAATAACAATGTGATTATAATAATATTCAATATTTACATATTTACAATAATTTAATAACTGTATGTAACAGAGAGGTCGTAGAGTTATCTGGAAGATGCGCGTGTGTAGAGTGAAGATTTGGATGTTGAGAAATGGCTTAGTGTAGGAGGTCGTGGGGACGACCTCGTTGTAATCGACGATGAGTTGGGTGAGTGAGAAGGTTATAGTGAATTGCACCTGATGAGTTTGGAAGAGAGCAGTGGAAATTTTTTGCTAATGTTTCTATATGATCTTAGACTAAAAATAACTCCAATGCTCTTTGAGGCGTTGATTTTGATCCTCCAGTTTTGACACCAGTGGGAGAGGGTATTTAAGTGATCTTGCAGATTTGTAGTTATTGCTTCGATGTTGCGTGATTTCTTGAAGATGGTTGTGTCATCTGCGAAGAGAACAATATTTGTGCGTGGTGATTGAGGGATGTCAGAAACATTTGTTCGTATAGGTTGAACAAAATAGGACCCAGTTTGAAACCTTGAGGTACACCAGCAGAGATAGACTTGAGGTTAGAGGCACTGTCGTTAATTCTGACTGAGTATTGTCTATTTAAGAGGAATGATCGAATTATATTGAAAAGATATGTTGGTGTGTTTATGTTACGTAGCTTAAAAAGGAGGCCTTCATGCTACACTTTATCAAACGCCTTTGAAATGTCATTAAATAATAGGTTTAGTGTGGGCATTTGTTGTTGAATAATTTGATTACGGACTAAGATAGCTACTCCACCCATAGCTCGTGATTGTGTAACACGATCTGCGTGATGTAGATTGTAACGAAGAAATTTAATTTTGTCTAGACTTGATAAGTGTGTATTTAGTTTTTTATTTTAATTATAATTTAAAAAAAAAAAATGTTTTTAGCTACATTAACTGGTTAATATTTATTTTATTATTAATTATTATTTTTATTATTTTCATTATGGTTTTTAAGTTTAAATTAGAGCTTAAATATAATCATTTATTTCTTTAATTAGTATACTGTTTGTATCATGAATATTTAACACACTATGTGAATGTAGTTTATGTGTAAAATGATTAAATTTTTGGGACCCTGTGATGAATTAGTTTATATTTTATATAATTTGCAATTTCATCAATCTTAAAACATAGTCATTCCTCCATTCAGTTTATATATATTTTACTTACAAAGAAGAACTCTCTGTTCAGCCTCACTGATAGAATAGTTAAACAGATAATTGATGTTTGCGAGTAAAATACACAGTAAGCGGATAAGGAGGGGCCCCTTTAAAATATATAAACAGAATATTTATTTTATATAGATACATAATTGAAAAAATAATAATAATAACAGAAATAATTTAAACGTTATGCACAAACTCTTTTAGAAGCATAAAAACTATAATATGATATTGAAAAAAAATAATTAATGTTTAATAATAAAACTTAGTCTTGACATGGCCCTATACAAATAACTAAAAAGTTAAGGGTGTTGGTGCCGGTTTTTCAAATTTTATGAAATTCTATATAATTTGAAAATTCTATTTTATATTTTAGTTACTTCCTTAATTTATTATAATACTTTTCTACTAATCTACAGCCCAATACCTATTTAGGATAGGGGGAGGGGGTTGATACAGTGTATTATATAAATGAAAATTACTTCACAAAATAGTCAGAAATATTCAGATTTCGTTAATTTTTTTATTTATTTAAAAGGAGAACACTTTTCAGGTTGGATTAAAGGTCGAATTTTGATTTTACTTTAAATAGTGGTAGAAAAATAAAAAATATTATCCATTATTCAAATGCATATTTAGCTTCTATTATTATTATTTGGAAAACTGGCCTTTGATCCGACCTGCCAAATGCCAAATGTTCTTTAAAAAAAAAAATTAATAAAATCTGACTATTCTACAGAGCGTGAAAGTTTTTCCTGTAAGACATGTTTTTGTACTAAAAATACGCCGGCTCCGACATTCTTAATATCAAAATTATCACAAATAGATATAATTTTTTATTTAATGCTTGTTGTTTTATAAATAATTTTAAAAAAACTAAAATATTTTTAGACAATTTTAGGTACCATTATTGAATTAATAATGAATAGATTCAATATAAATACAAATACTTAAATTTTTAATGCAGATTGTTCTAATGCGTTGTCCTAAATTGGATAGAATACATGTACCCCAACCTAGCATACATTTTCTAATAAACGTATAAATACAAACGATTATCTTAAAATGATTCTATTTTATTTGTAGTTAATAGATTATCTTTTACTTTCAAATCATTTCCATAATATATAAATTTTTTAATCTATTAGTTACATGTTATCCATAAATTACATTAAAATTGTCCAGACAATGATTATAAATTGAGTATATCTTGATACTTAAACTATTCATACAATTGTAGTTATAAATACTATATGCAAATTTTTTTACTTGCTTATTATGTTTTCCAATAGTAATGTTTATTACTTCACCCATTAGTTTTATTTTGTGTATTCAACCCATTGAATTTCAGACGTGAAAATTTCAAAGCGTGTGGCCCATTCTGCTGCTGTCAATGTAATTAATAATCATAAGGCTTCGATTGAGGAAATTCATAAATCAAAAAACTACTCAAACTCTGATCGTAAGTCTTATTGTTTTAGGAATTTCATCTTTATTGTATTTGTAAATATGGCTTAATGTTTTATCATTTCCTGTCAAATTGTGTTGTTTGTTGTATTTGCGTCAATTGTCATTGTAATTTTTCAATGTTCTTTTTAATCAATAACACAAAGAATTGATTCACTATTTGTCTTTGAATAGTTAATATCTTGTGTGTTATCATGGTTATTATTATTATCATTAAGTATTTATTGCCAGTAAAACATAATGTGATGTACCTTGGTTATTTGTTTACACAGATTGTACCTTATAGCTATACTACTATGCATCCAACACTTAAACACATTGGAAATGTGGTTGTAGGAACTAATAGTATTACTATTTTTTGTAAAAATAATATTATAAGATCAAAATTATAATATACAAGAAAGTTATCTATATATTTTATTTCATTTGTGCATTTTAGCAAACATCATCCCAAATTAGGGCTACATGGGTACCCTTGTTTTTACACAAGACGAAGTTAAGGCCCGTGTAATAAAAATACCCGTGTATACTCGTGTATTTAAATATCCGTGTATTTAAATACCCGTGAGCTAAAATACTCATATATTTACAACTCAAATACAACTGTATTTCAGTACTTTGCAGTTCTGACTTAACGATTTCTCCACTTTCTGAACTCAATATGACAGAAAGCATATCATATTATATTGTGTTTTTTAAGCAAAACTTTTAGGTATTCATAACATACTTAAATAATAGGTAGGTAAGTAATCGAGGGCTATACAATTTTTATTATTAATAAATAACCAATTATTTGAATATACATAACGTAACATAAAGTATTTTTGAATTCTGAATTAATATACAATATACAAGGGTATTATACACGGATATATACGGGTATTAAAAACACGGGCCCGGGCTCCGTGTACCCGTGTATTCTATTACCCGTTCACAACCACGACCCCTATCTCAAATAAACATCATTATTGTCCACCTTAAGTTAAATATTAATGTTTCCAAATTAGAAGTAAAATTTTTTCTCTACTCTTTTTCAAGGAAATATTGAGTCAACTATTACCATTTCTATTAGTTTGTCTAGTCTATACCATCACTGATGGGGAGTATAAGGTTAGCTAAAATTGTATTTTCCAAACATTTAAATATTAATTCATTGTTTATAATTAATAGTTGAATCTTGATTTTTATGTTCTTTCTTATAAAATAAAATAAAATATTGATCATTGATTATATTTCAAGAAGTACACACCAGTGTTAAACACCTATATTTTATAATTGTGTATGTGTAAATAATGTATCTAATATAATTGTTTCATTACGAAAGCCTTTCTCTGGAAGATCTCTTTACTTTATAATTTCATATAACTTTTGTTATTTTTATTATCAAACTATGCTTATCGTTCATTTACTATGTAACAGATGGCATCACGGAATTATAAATTCCTGTAGTATAGATTAAAATAATATTTGACATATTCTACTTAGATATAAAATTTAAATAATGATATATTAGGTATAAGCAGACTATTTAACAAAAAAAACTTGTGGTTATAATTTATTTGATTACTATTCAGATATAAACAAACTATAATATTATAAACTTTTTTAAATGTAATTTTTACTGTCTAAACAATTGTTGTGTAATAAGCATAACAAGGTTGGTTTTTTTTAGCTTGGTGGCTTAAAGTGATATCTTAAACTTATTGAAATTTGTATAATTTTTTGAAATTGTGCGTCAGTATAAATTTAATTGTAGTCACATATCAAACTAGTTAGTGACTAAAATTAGTCTTTTTAGAAAAAGTATTTAAGTTAATTATACATGTTGATGGATATAAGATTATTATGGATTATCTTTAATTTTACAATTTATATTGTAAATTTGTTGTCAAATACATAATTTATTATTTTATATTATTTCCTAAAATAGTATAGGTATAATTATAATAAATATATATATATATATATATTATATACCTTTATTTTTTGTAGCACAAGGAGAATCTAGTTCACAAACTTATAAAGAATCTCGGCACACAGAGAATAGAGTGAATTTTCTCAGTAAGTCTTGAAATAAGTTATAAATTGGATTTAAATTATTAAATGAGTATCATATTATTTTTATTATTTAAGATTCTGAAGTTGATACAAACAAATTAACAAAATTCCAAGTGTTGCTTGAAAGTAACTTATTAAATTTAGAAGATTTGAAGAAACTTAGTTGGTCTGGTGTGCCTGTAGAAGTACGTCCTATGACATGGAGACTATTAGCAGTAAGTTAGTTTAAAATGTCTTGAAAATAAATGTCTAGTGATATTGTATTATATATAAAATGTATTGTCTAATACATTTTGATCAACACTTATACTCTGTTTAACAAGAGAATAGGCCAGTTCTGTCCATACCCATGTGTCACACTGCCATGGTATACCTACTCCATTCCAAATAAGTCTGGAAAAAATCCCGACGGAAACGCGTCGCGGTATGCACATGTGCAGTCTCATTGGCTGCGGTCGGCACGGCCAACTACTGCAGCCAATCACAGTGGTTCTACCGTTCAGAGGCTGTGCAGTTTTTATAGACTTATTTGGAATAGAGTATAGAACACAATATGTCACATAGAGAAATGTGAGAAATAACTGAAATTTGTTGGGCTAAAGCACTTTTTCTTTCTGGACAGTGGACAGAGTATTTTTTTTTTTTTATTGGTCTTAAGCCCGGCAACTAAGGCCATTAGCTGTATGTATGTAGGTTTTTGGGACGGTAGGGGAACACACGTTTTTTTGTGTTTGGCAGAATTTTCAAGTGGGCACCCGTAGGTATCTGCCATGCCCGGGTGGGGGATGGCGACAATTCTCAACAGCCGCCGTGACTCGGCTGAAGAAAAATGCCGCCCGCGACCGAGGAATCGAGCTGGCGTCGGCTGCGTCGCAAGCTCTTAGACCTTTCGGCCACTCCGTCCCCCATGACAGAGTATTATATTATATATATTATATAACATATAAAATTAAAATAAATAATATATTATAAATTATAATATATAAAGTTATTTTACAAGTGATAAGATTTTAACGATCCTGATATAATGTAAAAATACAATACTAGCAAACAAAAGATTTTAAAATATTATTTATATTTTATTTTAATTTAAAACCGTTTAGAATAATACAATTTTGATGATTAATATTATTAGAGCACAGAATAGATTACATTTTGTATATTGTAATTCTAGTAATTATAATATTTGAGAAATTGGTATATAAGGGGGGGGGAATTTAACTAAAAAAATCACCACGGTACTGCTTCTGAACTATCATTGTAAAATGTAAAGAGGATGCACATCTTTACATCACTCAAATTACATCTTTAATTTATTATTTTATTTCATAGGGTTATTTACCGACAAGCACTGAACGTAGACAAGAAGCACTTGATCGAAAGCGTATTGATTATGCAAATCTTGTCAAACAATATTATGATACAGATAAAGATGAAGTGTACAAAGATACGTATAGACAGGTTTGTATCTAGAAAACATTTAACATTTTTAATTAATCGTTTGCTTATGGTTATGTATTTTTATTATCTATAGATTCATATTGATATTCCACGTATGAGTACTCCTCTTTTCCAACAAACAACTGTGCAAGAAATGTTTGAAAGAATCTTATTCATTTGGGCAATCAGACATCCTGCATCTGGTTATGTTCAAGGAATGAATGATTTAGTTACACCTTTTTATGTTGTCTTCTTGCAGGAATATCTTCCTATAGGTACTAGTATATCAATATTATTATCATTAAATGTTTGACTTAAAATTTACAAAAAAACAATTAATAATTATCAACTAATATTTTAAGGTACAAATATTGAAACACTTGATGTTAGCTCAATATCAAAAAAGAACCGGGATTCTCTAGAAGCTGATTCATTTTGGTGTTTATCAAAGTTCTTGGATGGTATTCAAGACAATTATATTTTTGCCCAGCTTGGAATTCAGTATAAAGTTAATCAGCTTAAAGAACTAATTCAAAGAATTGATGGTAAGTGATATTTTATTTGTTTTAATGGGATAAATTATTACTCAATATTTATTTAGGCACACTTCACGGACATTTAATGAAACACGGAATCGACTACTTACAATTTTCATTTAGATGGATGAACAATTTACTAACAAGAGAATTACCACTGAGGTGTTCAATTAGGTTATGGGATACATACCTTGCAGAGTCTGATTGTTTCGCTATTTTTCAGCTCTACGTATGTGCTGCATTTTTGTTGCACTGGCGACAAGAATTACTAGAAGAAAAAGATTTCCAGGTAATAGAAAGTTAAATGATTGCTTTATTCTGCGTTATTAATTAAGATATTTCTTTTAGGGTCTCATGATAATGTTACAAAATTTGCAAACACAAAATTGGACAGATACTGATATCAGCTTATTAGTAGCTGAAGCCTATAAATTGAAGTTTACATTTGCTGATGCTCCAAATCATTTGACTACAAAAAGGTGATAATTTTTCTGTCATATTGATGACACACTTTTATATATAATACATATACCGCAAACCGTATTTATTTTTTATTATTTAAGATAATTATAATTTATTATTATTGATTATTCTGCCGTTTTCATTGTTTATTTTAATTTTAAATAAAATTGAAATTCAAAATTTATACATTTTACATTATTAAGTTTACTGTATATATTATATTGATGAATGTCAAAGTTATCTAGTATATTTTTGTTTTATATTTGTATTGTTATTGTGCTCCCAATACAGGGTGGATTGATGTTTATTGTCATTAGTGTGCAAATTCAATATATATATATTTTTATTATTTCTATTATTTTATTGAAAAAAGAATAAATAATCATTAACTCATCATTTTGAACAGGTTTTAATAATAATGAAATATATATAATAATATAATTACAGATGTATTGAATTTTATATTATGAACTTATGGACAGTTATGGATCATATCTGAATGTATCTGTTAACTTAATTCTAATAAAAAACATTAAATTGAATTGTGTAAAATTGAAATTGAATTATAGGCTCATTTATAATCTTAAGTCATATCTGAATGTTTTGTATCTTTATTCTTAATATCACATACAATTTCTTTATATGATAGATTCGACATTGATCAACTTATTTATATTTTTTTATACAATTGTTGAAGAAAAACTCTTCATAGCATACAATGATGTTGGAAGTACACCTGTATATTGTTATGTCACATTATTCTTTAAATCAGCTACAACTTCAATGATCACCTGGCTATTTGAATCTGAAAAAAATGTTACATTATGGTTAGGAATGCGTATCCCAGAGTCTAGTCCTTTAAGAAAGTGTTTTTACAGATTTTTTTTTATTCAGTGAACTAAATGAAGGTTTATTTAAATCTATCAAATACATAATAAACTTCTAATGATGATATTATATCCAGTGCTATCATTAAAATTAATACCTATGAAAATAATTAGTGTTTAATGTAAATTGTTGCTTTAAATATAGCTTTAAATGGTTTTAGAGCACATTAAAAGAGTCTTCTTTAAAACCTTCTTCTAACCTTTAAAGAGTTCCTGAGGTATACAATACATTTACAGTCCTTTTCACGAAAAGTGGCCCTCGACGTTAGTGCGTCTGGTGGCGGTATTTCTGAAAGTATTTCTTACTATTGTCCGCTAGAGAGCCGGTAAATTAGCCGCGCTTTGTTTCGCGCGTGTTTTAGAGCCCCTGCGTCAAAACGTCCACCAGGTGCGCTAACGTCGAGGGCCACTTTTCGTGAAAAGAACTGTAGTAGAACCGACAAATTTTATAGGTGAAGAACGGTAGAATCATGAGCAAGATACCTTTAATGAAATTAAAACATTGTTTTTGTAAACTAAGATAATATTGCATATTATACACGTTTGATTGGAACAACAATAGAAATACATCACATCCCAAAAACTGAAAACATAATAATATTCAACAATCTGAGTATGAATTGAGTTTGAACAGAGTAATCTGAAAAAAAGTAATATTGGTAATAAAACAATAATTTAAGAATCGACATTAAATTTAATTTTTTTACTTAAGAATCATTTGAGTTTATTGATGTACTCGAATCAGAATCATCTCCAAAACATTCAATTGCTGTATTCCGTTTATAAGCAACCATGGCTATTTCACTAGCAAAGCTTTTATCAGGTAATTGCATAGAAAAGCTTTCATCGGGGGGCAAGTCTAATGCTACTTTACGCACTTTATTTATGTACCGGGCTTGTGTCTCATTACTTTCATCGTCATCAGATAAGTCATTTAACTGTGGATGTTTTTCTAACAACTTGCATTCTCGTTGTTTCCATTCTGCTTGTTTATCTTTAAGCGCCACTTTCAATTCTAACATTAAATTATGATTGTTAGACTTATCAAATAATACTTCATTACAAAATGTATTTTCCATATTTTCAGTAGGTTCTTCAGATACACCAAAAAATAATTCATCTTCACAGATTTCTTTGATTGGTTCATTGGTGTCTGTATCTATATGGTCAGTTACTCCAATAGAATCATTAGTTAATATAGATTTATCTGTTTGATTATTATTTTTTTTTAGAATGTTAATTTGTAATGTTGAAATAAGTTCATTAAAAACACTGACATCTTTTAATAAAATATTCAATGTACTATTTATATCATCAATATTGCATACTGAAGAGTTTTCAAATGAGTCTTCCATGAACCGAACATGCACCATCATGTTTTGTAAGAACTGTCGAATACTATATATCTTTAGTTTCAGATCAGAATTCATGTTTGTACATTGAACTGGTTGTTTACTATGTTCTATAGTATTATTTTTGAACATAGAATAAACATTATACTCATCATATAAAACACTATATAAGTTAGAATAAATTTCTTCAATTTTACCAATAGTTTCAATTAAACGATTCAAATGAAAAAAACTGTGAGGAGTCCATAATGCTGGACATAAACACAGGGCTGACTGTTTCAAGAATTCTGATTGTAATAAAAAATAAGTGTACTTGGCTTTCTGAAACATAATATAATAAATTACTATGTTTAAGTATAATATATTTTATAAATATCAAAAGATTTAAAACAAGATTAGGATCTAAAACATAGTTTTTATTGGAATAATTATTCCAATGCTAACCCAAATTATAAACAATTACTATATTATTTAAACTGAATATATTTTAAACATTCAATTAATATTCATTATTTCAAGATATACTTACATTTATATTTTCGAAAGAAGTGTTTTTTAAATCAATTTTGCAGTCCGTTTTGTACAAATAAACAATGTTAGAAACAGAATCTTTTAGAGGGAAAAATGTGTGAACTTCAGATATATTATATACAAGATTATTGATCAAATCTTGTAACACAGTTATAAGCAGAGTTCTTAATTCTGGCATCAATAAGTATTTGAAGGCATTAGGATTTTTACCATCATATGTGTGAAAACAACTAAAAGAAAAAAAATTATATTCTATCATTCGAAAATAAAGCAAATTAATTTGTTTATGATATTTTGATCATAGAAAATCTATATGTAGTTTTAAGGGTTATTTATCCAAAATACAAAGAGTAATAATAAATTAAAAAGAATGGAAATTAAAATAGCAAAACTCAAAAGTAATAGAGAAATCCAAAATAAACATCATTTTCCGTGGATAAATGAAAAGGGGAAATTATATTACATTAATAAGTGTGCCCAATTCTTTAGGAAAAATAGGAAACAGTTCACCGAGAGTATTTCTTCAGCATAGACCGGTATAAATAAAAACAAAAATAAAGTGAAGAGGAACAAGTGCAGTTGCGTAGGTCTGCGTGAAACCGGCTCTATATATTATACTTTTATTATTATTATGATAGACCACATATTGGAAGGTAAACTAATAACTAATAAGGAATGTTTTCAGTTTTTATTTAAGTTAACAATTGTTTAATAATACCAATAATTTGAGCTATAATTATAAATTTAATTTAATTTAATGAAGTTATTACCTATTATGAATATTGCTACATTCTTGCACAAAATGAGTAGACTTTTGTATCAGCAGAGATAATTTTTCCATGGATTGAATAGTTTTCATTGTAGTATTTTTTATCGCTCTATTTTGGTTTAGGTTATACAATACATCCATTAAAACACAACCAAACCAAAAAATGAACATGCCTACGATTGTCCATTCATCCCAGAATTTTGAAAAAAACATATTCATAAGACCACAGAATACGCATAGTATAAGTAGAGTAATACTGAAAATAATGAATCGTTAACATTATAAAAAATATAATTAAGATCTCCTTCTAACAAACATACAATATGGCAAATTTTACGTTCACAAAATAACACATTTTATTCTGTAATTTCTAAAATTAGATTGAATACATATGTATAATTACCTCTTATAATATTTAAAAGGTTAAAGGAAGATTATTATCTAGGGCATCTAGTAACATCTAGGTATTTATCAATATTTTTATTAAGAAGCAAGTTATGGCCATTTTTAAACTGTACATTTTTTGTAAATTTTAAAATGATCCTAACTTACTTAAAAATAATAATATCAATAAAATCCTCTGAGATGCCCTAGATAATATTCTTACTTTTAAATTTTATGAGAGGTAAATTCACTCTAATTTTACAGAGTAAAATGTGTTATTGTGAACTTAAAATTTGCCATATTGTACATTTGTAAGATAACAAATGCCGTTGTTGCATCCTCTTAGGGCCAGTATTACCATCTCCCGTTAAATTTAACCAACTCCTAACCGGCCGAATTCGGCCAGTAATAAAATCTGTTATTAGTCAGTTAAGCGTAATCGAAGCATACCAATGATTGTAATACTGGCCCTTAATGGACTATTGACATAAATGTTGTCTAAAATGGGTTAGATGATAAAAAATACTGACAAAAATATTAGGTTATTAGGTCTGATATCGTTATCATGATAATATAATGAATTTATGGCAAGATTATATACATTAAAACCAAAAATGCTATCATTCACAATAATAATATTATGTTTATATTATGGTTAAAATAAATAATTTAAAAAAAAAAATCAATTAAGTTAATATTTTAAGACATACCTAGATAATAATTAATAATTAAAAATGTATTGAGATTTATTCTGATTTTTTTACCTTTTCCGTTTTGTTAGAAATAGAGGATATTTAAAGTGTTCTGATGGAATAAATTCCTTAATAAATAAAGTATCTTCTTTGAAAATAAGTTGACTCTCCATGATTATCTTGATTAATGTTACACACAATGCAAAGTCCTAAAATGGGTTAAAATGTTATTTTAACAAATTTAGAGTAAAATAATTGAACGGGTTTAAAGAAACTTGTCTAGAAGTCTTGAATTTATTTCTTTTTTTATGGTAAGATATTGAATTTGGTTTTGACCCAATTTTAATAATGATTACATACTTTTTGATTTTGGGTTGGTCTCATTATTTTCCTTGAACATTTTTGTACCTGATAAAATAAAATCTCTAGATAATTGTTAACAGTTAGGCACTGGGTTTTACTTTTAAGCAATTATGAACTACCTAGTCAAAGGAAATAATATATTTATCGGTAAAAATAATAATTTAAAAGCTATAGTTGTTTAGGGTATAGTGTACTTTTTAATATTGAAGTTTCAAACTTACTTCAGTTGGACAAAGCTTTTCACCAGGTTTTCGTTTAGAAACTTCAAATTCAGAATATCCAACTGCATTCAAATACTTTTGCAAATCTGTGCCCTGAAATATAAATATTGATCAAACATAAACTAGAAATTCCCTAGGCTAAACTGATGTGAAAAAAAACATCTAGATATTTGGAAAATATAATTTACATGCAGTGTCGTGTTTACGGGTTTTCAGTCTAAAGGCACTTTCCCATCCAATCACTCCTAAATTTCAATGCTCTCCACTCCCTTCCAACTTTGGGGGATAATGTGGGACAATTTTAAGCCGATTTAGTCTAGAAAGCCTACAATTTAGTTATCTAAATGAGTTACAGCTACAGGTAAATAATTTGAGATATTTTAATATTCAAGTACTTACGTCTACGACAACATCTTCGTCATCGATTTCCATCTTGGATACATGAATTTAATTCTTAAGCGTAAATGTCAGTGAAGCATTTGAATTAAGTATTTTTATTATTACTTATTTCTCAAACACTCGAGAGTCAAGTCGAGTCAAGACCATAATATTTATTATTCGGTTATCGGTAGTTGTGTTATCAGGTTGATATCAATAGTAAAGTTGTAGGTATCAGTCCCGGTCACGGATTAATATAGAGATACTATGCTATCAAACATAAAGAGTGCAGCAACAAAGTTCGGGTATGTATATACCATGAACTAAAAATATATTCTTAGTTCATGGTACCTATATACATTTATTCAGGGCCATATCTACCATAAGGCAGGATAGGCAACTGCCTATGGCCTCCGTTGTTAGAGGGCCTCGGGTTTTTATGAAGACTATTTTTTATTTTTTAGAGTACTACCTTTCATCGTATAAAATAAATATAAGAAACATATAATATTTCAAAAAAAATAAAGTGATTAATCCTTAGTATAATAAAATGTAAATGAAAATAAATAAAAGTCTATTTTTAATAAGAAAGAATTGAAAACTTAGGTTTACTATCAGTAAAAAGCGATATTACATCTTCTTCAAACTTTGATGACATAATAAATGAATTTGCTTTATAAAAAAGCAAGAAAAGTAATATTATAAAATAGCTTATTAATTATTTCTATTATAAATATAAAAATGTATTGTCTATTACAGTTAATAAATAATATAAAAAAAAAGAAATGTTTAATTTTGTTTTCAATATCAATAATAAATATACCTATATATATTAATTAATAAATAACAGGTACAAAAATTCTGTAGCCTGTAGAGATAATAAATGAATAACTTTATAATTATATTTGGGAAAATGTATAAGTAAATATTAAATTAATATAAATTATTATTTTGTTTTATACAACTCGTTTGTGGGGGGGGGGGGGGCTATAAACGCTTCTGTTGAAAAGGGGCCACTTTTTTATTTTGCCTAAGGCCACAAAATGCCTAAATCAGGCCCTGCATTTATTAATGCGTTTCAACTGAAGTTTTGAAATTTGAAATTTCTACCCAATTATTAGTTAAATCTATAATCTAATTTACCATGCAAAATATGAGTGAGTGTGTCAATAAACATTAGGTAGGTATCGATTTTTTACGACTAAATCGACTAGGTATAATTTGTCGATTTTAATTCCTGAACTGTGAAATATTTACTTAAATAGCTTGGTGAACCTGAAGTCCCGATTGTACATGTGGGTACTTAAATAATAATAATAATTATTATTATTATATTATGTAACCCACAGATTTTGTAATAAGTATAAGTACCTACCCTAGTAGGTAATACAAAATTGTGTAAAATTTGTAATAATGTAGGTATTATTATTAATTCATGGGCTTACATATCTCAATATCTGCGTGATTTGTGCGACTGTGCATGTACCTGTCTATGATTTTCATTTCTTCGTACAATCTAGAATCTAGATGTCAATAATTGTCAATTTTAGTTTTAACCAGGGAATGGAACCGAATCAAAAATAACCCGTCCCGGACACGGAACCTTTAAAATATTAAGAACCGAAACCTTTATTTTGATAAATTAAGTACCGGAACCGAATCGAAATATTTAAATTAAAAAGTTACTTTTAGGTTCAAAAATTAAATAATTAATTTAAAGGTATTACTGTTTTGTGTATAATCTATGTATAGTACATTCATAATATTATGAGTTTTCTAATATTTCTCATACTATTTATTAAACCTGCATTCCGGATAGATATTTAAAATTATTATATTTTTCGGTACCGATATTATCTAGAACCGGAACCGAAATTACTTGGAACCGGTGCTTTTATTTTTTTTTCATCAAAAAACCAGAACTAAACCGAACCGTAACTGTTATTTTATTTTTGAAAAACCGGTACCGGAACCGATACTGATAAATTCAAAAGGTTCCAGTCTCTGGTTTTAACACAGTTTTGTCACAAAGAGACTTATAAAATCTTACGTCTCGCATAATATGTGAAAATAGGGCCAAATGTAGCCAAGCTCCATCAACAACTTTAACAGCCCTCCCAAACATTTACTAAATTTTTTTAAACTTATTCAATTTTATAATAGTATGGTTTCAGGCTTCGGCCTCCCCAAATCTCAATATTAGCGCCTATTGTACTTAACTAAACGTCCAAACATAATATTTTTAAGATATTTTCAATGTTATCCAAATATGATTTTTCCAGACGATTGTATGTAGGTATATTTAAGTTAAAATGACCCAAAACACCCCCCTGGCTACGCCACTGCTAATAACGATGGTAAGCTCAGAATTTTTCTCTTTTTTTTATTCTTTTCTTAAATAGCATAGTCGCATAGACCATAAGTAATACCACAAAATAATGTATATTTCTAGGTCAAATATTATTTAAGCATTACCCAAAGAAAATAATTTATAAAAAGTAAAGGTGAATGTATTATATACGATACATATTATAGTAAAGTTGTTGACAAATTCAAATTTGTTTTCAAAACTCTTTCAAACGTGCTTGCGAGTGTGCGTGTGGGAGTTCTACATTATGATTATGTCATTATGATATAATATACGCTTTATAGTATATACATAGGTTTGCACATATAAATGTGAAGTAATGAATAATGATAATTTACTAGGAAGTTAGGAACACAACCACACAGCTCGTACTCTTAATATTGCATATTAATTTATTATTATACCGAACTCCTTATAAACACACTGTTTGGAACTCCCTTAATGGCTTAATAATATTGTTATATACATATTATTATATATGTATTTGTATACGGCAGATACACTATAAGTTATATGATTGATAAAATTAAACCTATACGATTATACTAATGTAGGTATAGTTACCCGAAAAATCTATCGCCTTAAAAAACAACACACACGCAATGGCGTAGCTATATCCCCCCTCCCCCATTGACTGTGCTGTTCTTAGAATTGTATCAAGATTAATATAAAAATAAAAAGAGTAGATAAAAGACATATTGTATTTGTGTACTTAGCCCCATCCCCACATACAAAATTCTTTGCTACGCGACTGCACACATATGTGTAAAATATACATCTAATTTCCTAACTATTCAAGAGTTATTTTAAAATATCTGAATATAGAATGGAAAAATTAATTAGATCCTGTACAAATGTACAATGATAAAAATATACCAAGGTGAATTACTTTTTAGCTTTAATCTTTTATAAACTAGGTTCTAGACTATATGTATGTAGTTTTTGGATTAATGACTTTATAATAGGTAGGTAATAAATTAATAAATTGATAACTTATACAATAATTATAATACATTTGTAATAATATGAAATAATACTTTATTTTAATGAATAAATAATAATATTATTATAATTTATAGGTACATCCTATTTAGTATATTACATATATATTATAATACCTATTAGTAACTATTATTATCAAAAGGTCACCAATTGTGGCAATGGCGGTATAAAGTTGGTATTATATTATAACAATTTACATTCATACATGCATATTTAGCAATTAAATAGTAAACGCAATATTGCTGCTGTACCTACCTATGTATACATTTTGTGTTCCTTCTTTACTATTTTATTTTTTAGATTCCGAGTGAAAGTTACGTAATTACTAATTATGTAATTTAGTTTTACGATGATGTTTTTTAAATTGTACTTCTTTCTGGGAAAACTTTTTTGGGTTGTCGGAGATGCTTAAAAAGTTTAAATGTTTAATGTGTCTTACCCTATCGATTGAAAAAAAAATTTTTGGTCGTAACGACGACACTCCCGGAACTGCTTGCGCATGACAGTGCCCCTATCGTTTATTAATTCATTAAATAAATTCAATGCAATAATAAAAAGCACTCAGAAGAGGCCGGAGATTACTTAAATTAATTAATTTGAGCCTAACCTCGCCGTCCTTGAAGTCTCGTGCTTGACTACACATCAGCTGCCTCAGCTGCCTGCGTACACGATCTTCCTCCTCCTTGATAGTCAGGATTTCCTCTACCATTTTATTGAAGATCCTGAACTTCTCATCGGCTTCCTGGAGTAATTCAGCTCTCTCCAGGTTATTGACCTGAAGCTCTTCAAAGACAGGACCACACATGATGTCAGACATATGTCCTCGAGCACTGGGGCCTGGGGGGTAACCGAGGTGTGCCACCAAGTCTGCCCCAAGGCCATTGCAGATCGGACCAGGGACGGATCTAGGGGGGCCTAGGGGCCCCTCAAACATATTTTTTTATAAGTAAATAAATATTATATACCAAATAACAAATAAACAAAATCTAAACTTCTTTTTACATTTTCGCTCTATAATATTATATTATAAATAATCAATAATTTATTTATCACATTGATTACCTATACCTACTATTATGACAACATTTTAAAATTTAGAATAAAGTATAATATTTTATTATAATTGGATTTGTGTTGTAAAAAAATAATTGCGCCCCTCCTCCCAGATCTTTTCTCTGGATCCGTGCCTGGATAGGACATATGAACATCGCGTGCTTGACGGTGTCTGACGCGCAAGGGCAGTGATTGTATCTAAGACTGGTGGCCCTGTCCATACAGTGAATGTAATTTGAAAACACCCGTGTCCTGTGAGATGCTGGGGTCATGTGGTATGACATTGGGACCCTGTATCGATTGGAAACTAAAAGTAGTTGTATCAACAAGTATTTTTGCAATTTTCTAAATCATTTCTGTGAGTGCAAAAATATCTATCAATAACCTTTGAAAGAAATTTTGAAGAAATAGTAGATATGGTAATGAAATTTATATAATTTATTATTGCTTTTAAGTATAATGGTATCTAACAAGACTATTTACAAATTGACAGAATTATTAATAAATAAAATAATACTTAGCTGGAGCGATCATAGACGGAGGGCGCTTATGACTGCATTATTATATATTTTAGTATATATAAATGCTAACTAACAATTATTTTTACAAATATTCTTATCACAAATAGGTACCACATAGATATTAGTCATCAGTTATACCTTGACAAACACGCTATAACTTAGTCAATTACTCACCTACTCGCCCAGACACAGGTAGTACAAATTTAATTTTTAAAAATGGAATAAGAAAACATTTACGAAAAGCTAGGTGATTATTATTCTTAAGAACCACATTCAATTGAACAAATCGCCATTGTTAATGAGCATGAGCTATCTTAATCCAAACCGCTTCAAGTACCTAGGGGCCTAGGTATGTACTAATTTTGTAACAGTTACAGAAGACGTAGAATAATAATATATGACTGTCTATCAAATAAATAGTTCCTGTGATTTTGAGTGGTTACCTTAGGTAGGTAACCTTGATTTTAATCAATATATATAGCCTATAGGTATAGACACATTCATTATTAATATAGATTCAGGACCTAAAATAATAAATAGGGCAAAAATTTATATTATCCACTATATTTTCAAAGACTATACAGGTAGACTATACATACCTATCATCAAAATAATTGTTTTTAACCTATAGCTATGGCAAATAATTTTTTAGATAAAAATAAAAATAAATAATTTTTAATAATATAAACATTTAAAATACGTAAACAAATAAATCAATACAAATAATTATTTGTTTTTTTAACAATATGCAGTTTTGGAATAATTCTGCAATAGTGATGAACAGATTTTCAAACAAAATATCCATGTAGTAATAAAAAAGAAATTTTTTTTGTTTACAAAACGACTATCTATTTGTTTTATAAAATTGATAAAAATAGTCATTCATATTATTGTCTAAAAATATTCACAATATGGATAGGCACTTTTAAGGAAGCGGACATCCATTTCACCAGTGGTGTGCTACTTTGCTCAAGAATTATCAATGGGGAGAGGAGGTTGAGCATTTTTTTTATACACCTGGAATGGGCTTGGATTCCTTTTAAATATATAAATATTAAATTGAAACATGTTAACCTCTTTAGCTTTACAATATAAATGTATATAAAAAAATGATAACCCCTCCTTCTTAAGGGTATTATTAATACAATTTATATTTATAAGTTATAAGTTATAACTAAGAGTGTTTGAAGCCCCGTTGTGGCCTCTACACAAGCTATATTTGAATATAATATTAAAACATCCCCCACTAAAAATGTCCCGGCTACTTTCCTGAATCATTGATATGTCCCTACACTTCAATAGTGATTTCATAAATGGTAATTCAGTATCCACTAGCGGAATCTTGCGGTCAAACCACCATGTCTGAGCAGGTCTAATTGAAAATTATAGTTTAAAATTAGCTGGAGGACGCGGTCGTCTGCGCCAGTTTGAATATGCCATTTGAATCATCCATGTTATATTGTAGGTGGTTATCCACTGCGGATAAAAACCGTGACCGCGCGTGGTTAAGCCACTCCGTGTGTAACCAACTTAATCAAGGTTTTTTAATAATAACTATAATCATTGGACGTTTGAAAAATTGTAGGTCTTAGGAGTTAGGTTATCAATGCTATCCCAAAATCCAAATTTCATACTTTATTGTATAAACTGTTATTTATAATATAAATAATATATATTATATAATATATAATCATACGGATTAACTATCATTCGAAGTGACTGAGTCATAATAAAGCCTTTTAGAACGAATTTGTTCCCTGTAAGATTTAAAATATAATTCTTAATGTGTCCATGTTTTAATATTAACTGAAGTGATAGTCCCGTCAAACTTCGAAAAAAAATATCTTATTAGTTGTTATTATTCATATTTCATTGTTCAAAGTTCGGGGTATTTAAATATTTTCGGTCCTATATAACTAAGCCGGCTAAAATTTCACGTGACTCGCTGAGTTCAACTCGGTAACTCACCGGGCCTGCCTATAACATGTAAAAATTAAAAATTGGGTAACGCTCTGCTGTACATTAGATGCCTAGAGAGTCACTGTAATGGATGTGTTAAATTTGAATTCAATGAACTAAATTAAATCATATATGAAAAACGATTCTGAGCGAAGGGGGTCTATCAGCCTATAATATTACTAAGTAGGTATATTTTAATGATATTATTATGATTAAATTAATTAATTTTGCTATAGGCAAAAAGCATTAGTACTAAAGTGAGTTAAGTTAATTTTTGCCAAAAAAATTTCACTTGAAAATGTCATTGTGTATTTGTGTGTATAAAATATAATAATATATTTTAAAACTTTCAATAGGAGCCAGGAACAATATTTTTAAATTACAACGAAACGATTAAAATCGTTATTCTTTGTATAAATATCTAATTTTGTCCAAATATGAATTTAAAATGTTGATAAAAATCTTTTGGTTACAGTAAGAATTACTTACTTGTTTTAAATGTTCAATCCTTAATTATAATAATTGACATTTTTATACATTTTTAACTACAAATACAAAATAATTTGAAAATTTTTAATTTGATAATTTTTTCAAAATTTGAACTTTAAATGATAATGGAAAAAAATCATGCCTATGTATTTTAGATTCTGAGTGGAACGATGAATGTATTGATTTTACAATGATGTGTGTTTTTTTTTTATTTTTTTGTGTCTGTGTGCACGGTAAGTAGTCGAAATAATGCTTCGATTTTCAACTTCAGTATCTTGTTCGATTGGAAAGTGAATATCATTGGTGCATTGGGGAGGTAAAAATTTAAAATTCCCAGTAATTTTCAAAAGCGCCAAGAAAAACCAAAGAAAAATTAAGGAAAAACGGGAATTTTTACGCAAAATTGATTTTTCACAAAATTTAATTTGGTTTTTGGTGTAACTTTAAAAAAAATGACCATAGATACATGAATTTTGACTGAATGTTTATATTAGCATTTTCTATACACCATAAAATTTTCAAAATATTTTGACTTATTTTGAGCTCTTTACGGACATTGTCAGTTTTAATTTTTTTTAGTTTTTTTTCTAAAAATATCAATAAAATTTTATTTGTTGATTAAAAAAGCTTGAAAATTTAATAAAAGGCTCCTACTATATTGTTTCAAAAGCAGATGAAAAATATTAAAAATCCTTAGTCACAGTTTTTTTTTATAAACATTTAAAGTTCAAAGATCGACAAAATATGGAAAAATCACGAAAATTAGCAAATTATTTTGAGTTAAGAATTCGTAAAAATTTTTCTTTTTAAATCTAAGATTTTAAAATGTAATACAAGATTCCTTATAAGATTATCTACCTTTATCAAACAAAAAATATCTATAAGAAAGTCAAATTAAATTTTTATGATCGTTTGAAATTCATATTTTTACAACATTTGATATTCACTCGATTTCTCATGTAACGATTTTCTTATTTTGTTGTAATTAAAAAATGACTATAAAAACTTGAAAATTTCACTGAACGTTTATAGTAGTATTTTCTATATACGATGAAATTTTGAAAATAATTTGACACTTTTTGAGCTGTTTACGGACATGGTCAGTTTTCAATTTTTTTAGTTTTTTTTTCTATAAATATCAATAAAGTTTTATCTGTTCAGCCAAAAAGTGTAAAAATGTAATACAAGGCTCCTGATATATTGTTACAATAGCAGTTGAAAAATATTAAAAATACATTGGCACAATTTTTTTTTATAAGCATTTGAAGTTCAAATTTTGACAATATTTATCAAATTTAAAATTGAATAATTATTTTGTAGTTAAAAATTTGTAAAATGTTTAACTTTTATATCTAAAGATTGAAAATTTAAAATAAGATTCTATGTAGGTAAGTAGTTAATTCTGTTACCAAAAAATCTAAAAAATACATAAGCACAGTTTATTTTTATAGTCATTTTAAGCTCAAATTTGGACGAAATTACATATTGAAAAACCTGGAATAACTATTTTAGTCATTTTGTTGTGATTGTATAATATTATTCGTGGGTACTTAAAACTTCTAAAGTATACTATTATATATCTATGATAGTACCACGATTTGTTGTTGATGTATAACGCGTTATAAGTACCTAATGGATATTGTGATATGATTAATTTGGAATTTATTATATATACCTATTAATTGTTGGTCAATTTTTTTTTTAATACCGTATAGATAAGTATACAATATATCTTATACCTAGACTGACATACAGTGTCCGCTCAGAATCGTTTTTCTTATACAGTGATATAATATCATTGAATTCAAATTGAATACTATCCATTATACAGTGACACACTTATAACCTACTGTACAGCAGAGCGACATCCACTTACCCACCTTTTTATATTTTTAAACTGCTATGTTGTAACAATTTGCGGGTTCCTAGTATTAAATTTTCAAGAGTTTTGACCCAAAGAATAAAATTTTATACAGACATTTATAGAAAAAAAAAAAAATTGAAATATTGAAATGCCTGTGGAAAACGCAAAACTTTTTTATGGATATTTATTAAAAGAAAAACTCCCAAAAAATTAAAAATTGCATATGTCTACTGGGGCTATAAGTACCTTCAAATTAGTTAAAATATTTTGAAAATATTATGACGTACAGAAAATGCAAATATAAAATATGGTTAATTACATAATTTACATTCAATATCTATTTTATATCTATTATAAGCAAACGGAGTACGTACTACATAGCTAACGAACACAAAGATTCACATGTTCTAATCATATTATTTTGTTACAAAATTGTCTACGAGAAATACAAAATTCTTTTCGTCTGAAATTCTGAATTAAGTAGGTACAGTATATATATTTAGCATAAAAACCAATTTTTAAATAATTTTGTTTTTTTCAATTATTTGTATTGGATTTAGTATCAAAAATCTAGAAAATATTGATATTCGCTTAGTTAACTTGATATTGGGTGACTTGTCATTTATTTGAGGGCGCCTAAGGCTCGGGAGCTGGCCCTAACTGCACAAATATCTATTAGTAATTATATTGTAAGGTATCTATAAGGTCTAATGTCTATTATGGTGTATGCTGTTATAACTAATTATGTATACAATGTTATTTTTGTTCATACCTATGTAAAAAGCCGTTTGGCGTAGGTATTAAAAAAATAAAAAATAAAAGTGCTTCTAAAATTGAGGGGCGTGGTCCCCTGGTAGGTTGTAAAATATTTGTATATATTCATTTTTTTTTCCTATTTTCAAATGCGTTTTATGAAGAAAAAAATCATTGTTGTTTTCGATTATTAAAATTGAATGGTCAATCATATTTTAATGATGATAAAATTAATTATTATAACATCGAGAATGTTTATCTTACTTTAGACTTTATTGACTATATGTTGATACTAAGTGTCTTAGTATCTTGATAATCTATAAAAGGTGTATTGAAACACGTACCTATATGTATTAATTATTGTTTATTCTGTATTCTTAGTAAATATCTGACAATTTAATTTTAGTATAAAAAATAAGTAAGTACCCATAATTAAAAAAAATTTCCCTATTATTTTAATAATTTTGATGGTAAAATAAATTAGACACCTCAGGAGTTAAGGGGCCATAATAATTTTAGTATTTTACCCACTATACAACATTTATTAAACATTTTATATCCCTTCCCCCTTGAAAAAATTCTAGATACGCTTTTGATTACCGAGGATTATCAAGGATTTAATGTGATCAAGCATTTAAGCCCCGAGTATTACATTTTCTTAATTATTTTAGGAGCAAATTGTACTTATATAGGGATATCGGTGTATTTTTCTTTTATAGTTAATACTTTATCATATATATGTAATGAGTATTTATATGAGTCACCACTGTAGTCCTGCATGGCTGAATCAATTTAAGTAAAGTTAGTAATTAGTGTTGTTAATATTATTCAGACATTCAGTTGTAATATCGTATTCATATCGTATTTACTAGTTAGGTATTGAGTAATTTTATTTACATTTTCATCTATTTGTCTTTTATTTTATTGATATAAGTTTATAATAATATATTAATATGCAGATATAGTAGGTACACTTCTATAGTTTCTATTTAGAACTTCTAATTACAATAAACACATATATAGATATACAATACGTACCTAATATTTATGTATAAATAAATAACTATGAACAGTTCACGTACACCATGTTATGTAAAATATTTACAGATGGATAAGATAAATTACAGATGAACCATATTATATAACATACTTACCTAATATAATACTTAGGTAGATATACTGGTTATACTCCGACTATATATATACCTATAGGTATAGCTACATCTACATGAACATGGATTCATTATTCATATTAAGTATAATTGAGTATAGACAAAGAATATAATGGTTTTATACTTTTATGTCATAATATAGTACAGTATATAAAAAATAATATGCAAGTAATTGTATTTTAAAAATTTTTAATAGGATATAGAATGTAGATATACAAAACTAGTTTTTTCAAAGGTAAATAAAAAAAAGTTGTTTTAATTTTATACAAAAATAAAATATACCTATATTATGTAATAATGCATAATGTAATATTGTAATAGGTAGATAAAGGCGACAAAAACACACAATTAATTTATAAAAAAAATTGTTATACATATTTTTAGGTATTACTTGCTATATTAGGTTTTAAGGCAGATACCTATTATAAAATATAAATATTAGATAAAAATGTGTTTTTATTGTCAAAATTAAAGCATATTTGTACCTACTCTTTATATGTCATATTTTAGCAGGCTAATTTTATAATCTGACCTAACTAAGTAAGAAATGTATTGGTCTTACAATGTTTTTTTAGTCATAGGTAGGTATACTATAATATTTATTATTACGAATTTGACAGAGATGTTAAGTCAAAACATTTGAAGAACGAACCTAACTTAACCTATTAGCGGGATATATTTTGTGATAATGATATACTGATGTGCATATAAAAAACAATGTAAAGGATGTAATTTCAAGATACCTATTTTGTTTTCAGTTATTTATATATTTTAATACTATATAGCTGAATTACCCGGCGTTGCCAGGAAAAAATTCTGATTGTTCAACTTCTTTTGGGTGTAATACGCTGTTGCCTGTGAAAGCAATGATTTTTTAAGTGTAAATTATGTTATATTTTAATTTATAGACATCCCGACTGGCATTTTCCGTTAGATTCGCAGCAGTATATAATCATTTATCGGTAGATCGCAGACTCCATGTTGTTTATGTACGGAAGTGTTTAATTTAACTCTGAAGTATCAAATAGTTATACCAAGTTTGTCGTCTTTATTTAATTCAACCTACGGCCGATTAATACAATCAATTAATACAAAATCTTAACCTAACCGTACTAAAGTCCGATGAATTAAAAAAAACAAAACATTCGTATGTATAGACAAAGAAAAAAAAGAAAAAGAAAAAATAAGAAAGAACATTCTAAAAATAATGCCAAAAATTAGTCCACCGAAACCGTGGTTCGAACTTGAGACATTCTGAACTTTAGTAATGCTTTAGTAATAATAATTATTAAAACCAATAGCAACCATTTACAAACAAACACTTCTATCGTAAATCTCAAAATCCCCTTTTTGAGCACCTCTCCTGATTGGACCTCTAATTTACCATTTTGAAATTAGCCTATCTTTTTCCTAGAGGCCTAATCTATCTCCGTACCAACTCGGATGAACGGTTTACGAATGCATAAAGTTTCACAAGAACACACACAAAAACATTCATTTCTATATGCATTGAAATCTTTGGTTGTATATATGAAATTAAAATTATTAAAATGAATACCATGCATTTTAATAGTAACCAGTACTCAGTAGGTATACTAGGCACCCTGCACCGGATTGGAAATAGCCAATAGGTATAGGCCCACTGAGTCTTAGTATTTCTAACGTTTGATTACAATTTACAGCTACTGTACTGTTTAATAATTCAATTATATTATATTTCTACTAATTTTTGTACTAATTTATGATTATCGTACCTAAATAAAATTAGGGCCAAACACCCATCCCCTGCCCATATTTTGAGCGGCCTACAGAGATTATCTTACCCGCAATCTGCCCAATAATGGCCTGTAAGTAGGTACCTAATAAGAAATTGATATGTAAAGAATTTATGTTTATACTTACATGAATGCACTATTTGACGCATTAAGAATTTACATTCAGCTGAAATTGTACTGTACACTTAAACAGAATTCCTATCTACCTTTTTAAAACATCATCAATATGAAAAATTATTATACAATATTTGTATTATAATCAGGGGTTAAAGTGGGGGGAGGGGACGCAGTAGGACTCAGTCACCCTACCTCTGACGGCGGTTAAAAAGCGTCCCTTTTAACAAATTGAATTTTATACAGTAGACATTATACATAAAATTATATATGGAACGCTTAAAACTATATGGAGACATCAGTCCCCTCTGGAATTTTTTCCCACTTTAACCCCTGATTATAATTTTTTTAGAATAGAAGAATAGGAGAGCATATATTTTAATTTATGTCATTGTTTACAACAAAATGTTGTATATTATACGGAAAAGCGCATATATTATATTTACAATACAGATAGGTAGTAGGTTGTACCTACTGGTTGTAGGTAGACATTGCAGGTATTTTTATACAATGTTCGACGATGACTATTATATTATATTTTCCTCGTGATGTCATGGACTAGTAATTAGCCGTAGTATCCTATTATAGCGGGCAAGTTAAAGTGTTTAATTTATATAAATTATTTTTGTTGTAATAATAAATGGCATATTTTATGAAATCTAATCGCCTAATACTTTTACTTTCATATTTTATACAATATTGGTACCTACATTCAGTTAAGGCTAACGTTATTTTCGGTATTTTTGGTATTTTAAAATACCGATATAGGTACCGTTGTTACCGAAAATACTGTATACCTACTTTTATTAAATTATTATTTTTATACAGGCCGTAACAGTAAGACCTGAAAAAAAGATGCTATTTAAACGTTTGTCAAAAATACTGTATAACCGGTAATACCGTAGACACTGGTAATAAACAAATACCGGTAACAAAATTTGAAATACCGCCAGTCCTACATTCAGTTAATTCAGTTGAGGGCAACTGTAGGTAGGTAGGTAGGTAGGTACATTTCAATATTTGATTGACGTTCCTGATACAGGTTTTAAGGTAAACCGTCTATTATTGTTTATATTACAAAACGCAGAGACTTTACATTGTATGGTCGGGTAAAAGTGTACCGGTAAATGTAAGTTGCGTCTCGGTAAGAACTGTACGTATTTACCTAAGTTGCGGTCCATGTTTCTGTCATGTATACGTAAATTGCGTTTTATGGATGGCTAGCCGCAGGGATATCCGGACGATTTGAGGGGCCTAAAATGTCATTATCGTCAGTTCCATATTTGATATATAAGTAAAAAGGGGTAAGGGTGCAAATAGACTTAGTAGACTTAGTAGATAAATCTACTATGTACTATAAAAATATAATACCTTGTGGTTTGTCCCTACATAGGCTACAACAATATAAGAATAAGTAAATACATTAATAAGACAACAGGTTAATTTATTATACTTACCTACTTAAATGTAATATAATAGTATTGATAAATTAATAAGTCAATCAAATATTCAAATATATATAGTAGGTACCTAATACAATATAAAAATATATTACAAATTAACCTTTTTTACTTTTTAAATCAGCAATTACTTTTTCTATGAATAATATATAGTTAAGTTGGTGACTTTTTCTTGTGATAGAGTGCTTTGAAGATGGTTTCTCTTTTATAATTTTGAGCTTTGAAAATTGAATTTTAAAATATAGTTAGGTAGGTAGGTAGTAAAAATTACAACGATAAAATTGGATGTATTGTATATAAATAATACATTTTTTAAAGTATCTATATAAAAGAGGGTCCTGTCCAACTGTGGTGAATTTTCCATAATGAGTAAAATA
Source organism: Acyrthosiphon pisum (assembly GCF_005508785.2). NCBI lineage: Eukaryota > Metazoa > Arthropoda > Insecta > Hemiptera > Aphididae > Acyrthosiphon > Acyrthosiphon pisum. Next base: position 64,863,500 of record NC_042493.1, on the reverse strand, counting down.
TTGGTTTTAAATCCGTAACATACATTTCAATATAAAAAATAAAAATACCCGGAACGCAATTTAGATGAAAATACACTGGACGAAATTTACATTAAGAAGGTACCTACATTGGTGCGCAACTTACAGTCACCCAAATGTATATCAGAATGCTGACACTTTGTATTGTTATATTTATAATATGAATATTATAATATAATTATATTATATTATATATTACTAGCTGATCCCGCGCACTTGTACCTTGTTCACACCCGGACTCCAGATTTTTCCACAGATCATTTTCCCGTCACATTGTCTAATTTTATTGACATTCATAGAAATAAAACCAAAAAAATTGGAAAATTTTTGAAAAGATTCTGAGCGGAGCGATGAATGTATTGGTTTTACAATGATGTGTGTTTTTATTTTAGTTTTTTGTGTTTGTATAGTCGATAAGTAGTTGAAATAATATTTCGATATTTTAACTTCAGTATCTTTTCCGATAGGAAAGTGAATCTAGTTGGTGCATTGGAGAGGTCAAAATTTAAAGTTGCCACTTCCCAGCAGTTTTCAAAAGCACCGGGGAAAAAAAAAAAAAATGAAGGATAAACTGGAATTTTTACGAACATCGTGATAATGATTTTGTTTAATGGTGTAACTCTAAAAAAAATAACCGTAGATACGTGAAATATTCAGTGAATTTTTATATTAGCATTTTCCATACACCATAATATTTTCAAAATGTTTTGACTTACGTTGATTACATAATATGAATGTAAAAAAATGGGATATAATAATATAACAGAAATAAAATCGTTTTCAATAAAATCGATTTTGGTTTTTAATGTAACTTTAAAAAAATCTCCATAGATACATGATATTTTCACTGGCTGCTTATATTAGTCTTTTTTAAACACGATAAATTAAAATATTTTGATTTGTTATGAACTGTTTACAGACATTATCAATTTTCATTTTTTTTTCTATGAATGTCATTAAATATTTAATTTGTCGGGTAAAAAAGCTTGAGAATTTAATACAAGGCTCCTAGTAAATTTTACAATGGTGGTTGAAAAAATTTAAAATTACAATTTTCTTTATAAACATTTCAAGTTTGAATTTTGACAAAATACGTAAAAATCATAAAAATATGCAAATTATTTTGTTAGAAGTTAAAATTTTTTTTTTTAAATTTAACATTTGAAAATTTAATACAATAGATTTCTCATAAGTTTGTCTACCTTAATCAAAAAAATAATCTCTACCGAAAGTCAAGTTAAATTTTTATGATTGTTTGAAGTTCAAATATTTACAACATTAAATATTCATTCGATTTTTCATGCACCTAACGATTTTCTTATTTTGTTTTAATTCAAAAAGGAATAATTGCAGATACATGATATTTTCACCCGTTTTGAGCTGTTTACGGACATTTTCGGTTTTCAATTTTTTTTAGTTTTTTTTTTTTCCTATAATTGTCAATAAATTAATTTTATTTGGTGGGTAAAAAAGAGTGAAAATTGAATTCAAAGCTCCTGATATATTGCAGTTACTATAGCAGTTGAAAAATGTTAAAAATACATATTATGCACATTTTTTTTATAAACTTCTAAAGTACCTATGTTATTATATTATACAAATGTGATAAAATGCAAATAATATTAATTTAATTTACCGGCTATCGTATTAATAATAATAATAATAATAATATAAATATAATATAAAATATCATAGGCTGACTTATAGTCTCCGCTCGTAACCTTTTTTCGTATACATTGATATTATATCATTGAATTTAAATTTAACACCATCCATTACAGTAGATTACTTGTAATCTACTGTTAAGTAGAGCGACACCCACTGACTTGCATTTTTTTACTTTTGACTCAAACCCCGTTACCAAATAGATAAAATTTACTATTAAAAACCACTATCAAAGTTGAAAGTTGAAGTTTTTTACTGCATCAGAAGGTAATGACAGATAAGAGAAAAACACACATTCATCATTGTAAAAAAATACATCCCTCAGAATCTAAAAACAAATTGTTGAGTTCCTATAATGACTGCTTTGATGTAAATTTGGATAAGAATCATTGAGTAGCAATTAATTAATATGTGTGATGGCAAGTTACATAAGGATTTTATTATCTTGTTTGTGGATTCGGTTCTTTGATCAATATTTGTCATTTGATATTGCTTTTGTGTAGGTACCTATCTGATTATTATGGCTATTGGCCAATTAACAAAGAAATAAATTGTGTTTATGGACATAACACGTTTTTATCTAAAAGCATACAATGCTTTTTTCCACTAAATTATATATTGACCGATTACAGTATATCTAGCCTAGGACTTTATAGCAATGATATGTTAATTTAGGTTGTAGGTACTATAGATACTATACCTACATAGGTAATTCTTATTATTGCTTAATTATTCTTCTTTCTTAACATAATATATAAAAATGATTTTGATTTTCTCTATAATCTATAATATACATTGATTACTTATGTTGATTTGAATGCTATTTTTTTAATTTTACCTAGATTCTATCTTTTATTGGTTTTAGACTTCGAGTATACTGTGTTTTTTTATAAAAATAACTATAGATTTTAAATTTTTAATATAATAAAATATACTTTACCGTTATCAATTTTCGAGTGGTAGAGTCCCGGACCACAGGGAAAATGTATTTAAAAGTTCAAAACAACTAAAACTTATGCACCTCCCCTTCCCCCCCAAAAAAAAATTGTGCCTAATTTATATACATACATGAATTATTTAATATTTCAATTTCAATTTAAAAAAATTATTGAAGGTCATGGAATCCTATGACACCGGACCGTCACTCATTCACGGGACACATTGTATAATGATTTCAACGCAAGGAACTTTCTTGTTTTTTTCTATTTTAAATAGTTGTGTCTCTCATCTTGCCGAATTATGTTTTTACTAATTATTTTCATTAATTAACAAACACATATTTACTGTAAAATTGAATGCGTACAAGTTATTTTATTTATAAATGTTTTATTTTATTTTTAAGTACCTATAGGTATTTATAGAATTTTAATTGAATATTTGCATAAATAAATACATAATATTATACACTGTACAGCTTTAAATATTTTTGTTATGCATGTTGGTATAATTATATTTGCATATTAATATGCATACTGTATAGTCAATACGCCTTAATGCTACATTTTTACATGATTTTCAATGCATTAATAGTCCCTTGGCTCGCCCTAAATATTCATCACATACCATATGGGTAGCGTGTATAACTAAATATCGTATAAATGTATCATAGGAGGATATCTATCAACATTTCAGTGGTGGGAGGGGGGTGTGCCAACATTTTTAACAGCAAAGTGAACCTTGGGAGCGTCAATAACACACAACTAATAAGCTGTCTGATTTTTTCTATGGTGGGGAAGGTAATGGAATATTTAGGGGGATCCCCCCAAAAAATCACGCTTATGTAAATTATTTACACTTCGATCACAGTTGTAGTTTCCTAGTATAGTCTATAGATCGATTTATCGCGTCCCATATTGCCATTTCTTTTTCGGTGAAACAAAATAATATACACAATTATAGTATACTATATATAGTATTATAATCAATATGAGCTATACGTCGGTCGCATATCCGAACAGTGGCGCCAATAGGACCTATACTATAGGTACTCGAATATAAATGTTTCGAAGCCAAAAGATGTTTACCATCACCACATATTAGTATATTAATATTATTAGGTAGGTACCTACATAGGAAAGTGGAAAAATACACCGAAATTATCGTTTCGGTTCGTGTACATATTATTATTATTAAGTATATAGGTTCGGCGCCACTTTTGCGACATTATAAGCTGACGCAAGTGGGCGGGGGGAGGGTCATGGGTTTGAAATGGTAGGTCGCCGTAGGTATATACTGTCTGATGCATACAGCCGTGTACATAATAATTGGTACCTATTGCCATAGAGCGTCGGTTATTAAATTAATACGAGTATGGGGACACGCGTATAGGAGGTATGCATTGCGTTTAGTTGTCGGTAAAAAAAATTGCGTTTATGTATAGGTAGTACCATTATAGAAATATTATTTGCTGTACATTTTTATGGTAGGTAAACATACCAGCTATATATTATATATCTGTATATACGTACCTATAGGTATATATATATAAACCAGGAAACTAAACACACGGCAATTAAAACGTCGTATAGAACTGCTGCTGCACTGCGTCACTGCAATATTCAATTACTATATTATATACTATAATATGTACCTATAGAAAAACGGTGTATTTATTTAATGAGATCGGCGATAGTCAGTACTGAACTGCAGCTGTAGCAGAGTTCCACAAAGTACATAGGTAGGTAACCTATAATATATAATATGACGTTTAGGACGTGTAAATATATAATAATAATAATATATATGCATTATATTATATTATCCATATAATATTATTGCCGATATATTAAAATATATTGTATTGAGCCACAGCTTACAGAGGCACGTCTACAATATACGCGAAGATAGGTATGTGTATATAATATTATATAAAAAAACTATATTTTGTTGAAAAAAAAGTTATTTGAATCATTTTTATTTAATCACAATCACACATTCAATATTATAGGCATACAAAAAAAAATCATAATAATTAGAATTATGTTAGTGATGTTTCACGACAAAACACTTTAGTACATTGCCATCTTAGCCCAACCGAGTGAATATATTAACCATAAACAAATTAGGTAATAACTAAGTTATCATAAAATCTTAACAGACTCTCTTCGTTATAAGAGGAAACACTGCAAATTTCTTAACGTTAATGCACCTTAAACTATTTATATAAATTCACCTCAACGGTATACACTAAAATTAAATTAAAACAATACAGTTTTGTAGATCAACAAATACAACTAGGAGTATTCAATGTATCGTAATCGTATATTATAATATGTGCGTTTCTTATATAAGTATATGGGATCTCTCTATAATATTATGGTCAGTGTTCTAAAACACAAACATTTGTTTCAATATTTTGAGGTCGGTAAAAGAGAGTATAAGGGCCGAGCAACATTTCTTAACTACATGAGAATTTGTATATATATAAATATATTATATACGCATGCGCATAAATTATATAATTTGTTATACATTAATATAATTTTATCATTACAATTATACAAATACAATATAAAAATAATATAACGGCATATTATTAATGTCGCATATACTTTATGACCATACGCAATACTTCAATGGGAAATCGATAAATACAAGATTTAGATAATAATATAAAACGAAAGGAAAAAAATACAATTAATGAAAAATAATATATAAAATGATAGTAATTGGATTGCTCGGCTTCTAGCTAAACCTCTTCAAAATATTAAACCCGAGGATTTTTCTTTTGAGGAGAGGGGCAAGTTACCGCACAATATACACACATAAATATGTAATAATAATAATAAAAATAATAATAATAATAATAAAAATAATAATAATAATAATAATAATAATAATAATAATAATAATAATGATGGTTTAATATATAAACTATAAACCATTATAATATTACATTATGCACACGGAAGACAATAAAAAATAGCGTTTATAAATGCAGAGCGATAGCACGTCAACAATTACATTATGGAAGATTATTGTTATTTAATATTATATTATTTAAATTTACGTTCGTGCAATTTCGAAATTCAAACAGTTAAGTGTTGTACGTATAGTTCTTTTCGAGAGAATAAAATATTTACGAATATTATATAGTATAACACATATTATGTATAAGGAACTTTTCTGTGATAAATAAGTCTATAACAAAAGATATGTTATATAGGGGGGAGGGGAGAAACAATTGTGATAAATTCATAAAATAGAGAATAATATTATTATATTCGTTCGTTTCGTGATTCTGGAAATACAAAGAACTTGATCGACTAGCGTCTCTACACAATATGTCCTTTTAGTTAGTAATATAGCTTATCATTTCACACCACCAACACCGTGCTAAATGTGAACATGTCAACATTTTTTTCTGTTTGTAGACATTTCACAACACCATGGTAAACGTGTTTTTGGTTATACTTCATGTTCAGGCCGATTTATATAGCATTATAAATATAATGATATTTGTGCATAATATCTTAATAAATAAAATGGGAGGGACAGGAGGGGGTCACAAACATAATATACATTCAGGGTGAATATGCCAAACTACGTTATAAATACATAAGTTTGAGGTATATATTATTTTCAATTTTTCAATTTTTTCGTATGTTTATTGAGTAATTTACATTTTATAGAGGGGTGTGTTTGAGAGAGAGAGGAGGAATTGTAGGATGTACATTGAACATACATCTTAATTCGTGTACGATAAAGGGTTGTCATAAGCCGGTTGATGTGTACGTGAGTGTCTGTTTACACCGCGTATGTGGTAAAATGCATACAATATGTTAACGGTAAACTGCTGATTCGAGTTAAGAGAAATAAATAGAAGAAGAGCATGATGGGACCGTGCGGGAGGAGAAATGCAGGATTCGTGGAGGCGATGATGGCGGGATTGGTTAGGGAGGGGGGATGGCGGGGTGTCAAGGGTGTGGGTGGGTGGAGACCTAATGTAGGCCGAGAAATTCCGTAATACTATTTTGAATCCACTGGGAAAACGCTTGTCGTTTGGCCGACGCTCCCGTTTTCTCTAGGCCCAACGCGCAGTCGGCCAAATAATCTTCGTTGCGCACGCAGAAGTAGCTCTTGATCGGACTGCGGCACATCGGGCACGTCTCCAGCTTGCCGAAGCACGATGCGCATATGCACGTGTGGCGGCACGGCAACAGGGCTCTGGACAGCGGGTAGTATTGGCACACGACGCACAACTGTTCCTGGCTGGTGTTCAAGCTGCCACCGCCGTTGTCCAGAACGACAGCCCTCTGTGACGCGTCGTCGCTGCAGGCATCGTCTTGGTAACTGAGAGCGTTGCCGGTGGCCAAATAAAGTTGCTGTGGGGACAAAAAAAAAAAAACACCACACGCACACGCGTTATTACATAATGGCATTATAATAATATAATATGTGAAACTCAAATCACCAATAAAATACCAAGCACCTATAGGTTAGGTTAATATAAATATTTATAGAAATAAAAAACGAGTTTATATGGAGAAAAGAAAGGAATAAATGTAATGTGTAGCGTGTAATAAATATAATAATATGGTGTACATTTCTGTTGGGTTGGCACTGATCGGTCGAAATGTTATTGTCGTTTAGTTGAATTTATATATAGTAAATATAGGTGCTATGCATAATATTGTACAATGTTATGTAACTTGCGTATATATTATGGTTATACACTTATACCATATTATCATGTACACCGTAGACCTATATATACTGTATAAGTATTGATCTATTATATTTTTTCAACGGCTTTTGGTCTGGATATTAAATCAACAACTAAACAAGTAAGCATTGACAAACAATAACACTGTCATTAAAATTAATATTTTTTTTTTGTTATTTATAGTTTAAATTGTACACTGTAAATATTGTATAGTAGGAAATGTGACTATTTTTTTCCCACTAATTATATTTCTAAAATTAAGTTCTTTTATGTATAACATTATTGAGCAATTATTTTTCTTTTGAAAATTGTTTTTCATTACCACACAAACACGCCCCAATAATGCACAAAACGGCATGATACCGGACAAATACATTATAATATCTCATAGCCTTATTAACTCATCCAAAAATGGCACGATACCACACACATTCATCAAATTTCGTAGCTTGTATAGTGTATGTGTAAATTTAATTTACTACACAATACACATATAAATTAATAGAGACTAACTGTTTTGTTAAAATTATAATAAATATTTTTTCAAATTAAAGTTAGTAAAATGTTATAATTAAATAGTGTTAAGATTTTACTTTTTTTAAAACAGGTCCTACATATTATATAGAGATTTCATGTAAACAATTGAAAGTCATCAATTAGGCATAAAATATTGGCGTTTTATATTGTGGTATGTTATTGATAAGCTGATCGTAATTGTGCAAATAACCGATAGAAAAATTAATTTTTTTCAGTCAATATTATTTCTGGCAATTCCATGTATTTGAATATTTGATATGCATTATATTTGGACCGCGTATGTAAATGGTGGCTATCGGTATGATATCAGAGTTTGTGTACCGTATTGTCCAATGCGTTTCTTGATCATTTGTGTGGTAATGGGTGACGCCCCTTAAAATGTGTAGCTCACAGTGTAAGTAACCCATCTAAAATAACTAGCGACCCAAATGATAACAAAAACGTTGCTGTCTACAGACAACTCATAATTCATATTGATCGTGCTGAATATTAAACAGATCGTGGCGCGGCATTGCAGGACGATGACGTGGACGTGAAATATAATCGAGTGTCAACCCAGCCAATACTTTTATAGTTAATACTTAATAGTAACCACGGAATACAATATAATGGACTGGTAACAACGGTTTTCAGTGGGCCTCAATAACGGAGTGGAAGAAGCAAGCGTGGGCGCTCTTGAAGGAAATTATATCTAATGCATATAGATGATAATAATATACGCTAAATGGTAGATAATGCACGGCTGCAGTGTAGGTTAGCCACAATTACGGCACGTAACTTATACATAGTGGCGTCATTTCACGTCGTTCTGTGGCCCACAAACTGCAGTGTGATGAAAATACCTTAAGTATCGATAATATTATATTGATACCAAAAACAACCACATTGTTCGTTAAATACAGTGTTTGTTTTACATGCGTAATTATGCGGTTGTTAATCGTATCTATTTAATAAGAGGGATTCAATTAATTAGGGGATAAAAATGCACTGCACCGTCTGCACCTCTCTGATCCTACAAATGGAGCCACAGCCACCAATGCTTACATACACCACGTGTGCGTTTTAACGCGATGCGTATATAATATAATGTACTAAATAGGTACTAACTACCAAAGTACTAACCTTTAATGATGACAATTGTCCGTTTGCTTGTTTCAGGTACTGCGCCAAAATGTTTGTAGGCAACGTGCACACGTTATCCCGGATATGTACTACATTCACCAATGCCACCTACGAACCCACAACAAATAATTACACATACCAATTTATGATAATTAACTTGCCTATATTATATTATAATGTACACATCGAGAATAATAGTAGGTACCTACTGTAGTTTTACTGCTGATTATGTTACATTATATTGTAGCCACATTTATAATAACAGCCTAGTCTCGATAACTTGTATCTCAAGGGGAATAAAAATAAATTTTACTTAATCGACTCATGTATTTTTTGAGTTTTATACCTACCAAAATACATGCTCCTTAAAAACACTTCAAGGATAAGAAAATAATATCATATGTACTCACCGTCTCGTCTGGATGTAAAGTGGAATTTTCGGGAGTGTCGCGTATAAGGAATATAACCAAAGGGTAGCAATGTCGAGGGGGAGTTCCCAAATCCAATTTTCCCTCAGGCATAAACATCTGAATGGTTTTTTCGGTATGGCTTGTTTCGCTAAACATTAAAACAGTTAAGGATATTTTCAACTAATTTAATTTCAACTGACAGAATATAAGCAGGTTTATATTCAAAAAATTGAAAAGCCGCTAAATCGGTCAAGTATATAATATATCAGTGCCTAGATAAATATTGGCGTTAATTAAAGGATACTGCAAAGTTAATCCACAATGTTGGTAATGTCCACGGAGTAATGAATCATCCTTGACGGCTGTCTGAAATGAGCTCCATGCCTTCCACAGGAAATGATGAAGTTCCCGGATAGAAACGCCCCAAAATGCTTGCAATGTATATGGTACTTGGCTTGAGATCGTGCATCGAAGATCTATAAAAAAAAATGTAAATAAGATGATTACGAAAAGTTATTTATTTAAAACTGTATAAATTAGATATATAGTAGCTATAATCATAAATTATAGTTGATTATCATTCAAAACGTTTGGATAATATTTTGCTGTACAAGGAATTAATGTTTTAAAAGATACCCTTACGATAACATGTATACAGATACTTTTAAAAATTATTCCAACTTTTCAAATACGTTATAGTCACCCGTCATCAGTATTTAATCATATATCAGGTATACCTATTGATGCAATAATAACTTCACGACAATGGTCTCAAGGGCATGTTTGTTGGGACTATTATTAATGGCGTGCACAATACAATAACCTCGAACTAGTATATTAACTAGAGTAAGAACACACAAATTTGAATATAAACTAAGCATTTCATATTTTTTTAAATGAAAAAAAAACTAGTCGAACAGTAACCTTTAAAATAAAATAATCTTTTAGTAACGTTCATTTAAAGTTTTTTGTATAAAAATGTTATAAGATTATGAATAAATCTAGGAAATTATTATGTTTGATATTTTAATAGGTTTATGCATATTGCATAGCCTTCATAACATACAAATATGTTTGATAAATATAAAAAACAATAGGTACCTACAATCAATATTTATCATAAAAGCCGAATAATTTAACTTATAAACTATTTGCATTCACGGAACACATTATATTCATTATTCATATATATAGAGGTATGTATATATAGATATATAGATATAGGTATATAGATACACTATAGGTACATCATTTCAAGCCAATCCCTAAATAAATTGAAGAACACATTAAAGTATTTAATAAATATTTTTATTCAAATATAATTATGACAACAACAATAACGATATGGGTAGGTTATTTTTAAGATGTATATCTCACAACAATAATTTTACAATAACAGAAAATTAATGTACAATTTATTTGGCAATTTGTGAGTATATGATGTTATTGTATAAGGGAGGCATACTAAATACTTAGTATTAAAAGTTTGTTTGGTGTTAATGTCGTACGATCGACCATTTAAAATTAACATCTAGTGAAGGATTATAATAACAGCGATGCCAAGAATAACAACTTAAATAGCGATTATAATTTAGCAAAAATAATTTATCACATCGGATATAAGATCTTAAAATCGATTACATTTTATTCTCGTTGAAAGGTTTGGACTTGTGTTCGGCACTCGTCCAGTTGTATTTTTACTACCGGAATACCATTAGGTAAGATCAACGAACGAAAAACATGTCACACTATTATTATTATTGGTGTTCACACTGTCTTCAAATTATATGACACTACGTTCTTATGAGAAATTTGATATTATTGAATGTTTTGAACGATTTCGTCGTACGCTGATGTTTATAAGTACGATTAATAACTTATTTGAATCATAATGGGGACATAAAATATAATATATATATATATCTCATAAAATTAAGACTATTAACATATGTTATGTCACCTACATAGCTATATGTAGCACTGCTTTGTATTTTGACAAGTGTTTGAATCTCAGTCAAAACTTATTGATGAATATTTTTAGAAACTTCTCTTAATACTTTTCAACAGAAAATTGTCTAATGGATTTTATACAATGTCTAACCTAACCTGTGAAAACTAAGAATGTAAATGTGTATGTCAATCAAATAACTTATTTCTGAAAACGGAAACACAAGCTCCAAGTCAAATCATCTATACATTTAATACACAAATGTATATTATACCATCGTAAATTTATAAATTCGACATAAAATAAAAAAAAATATGGCTTTCAAAAAAAGTATTGCAATACCATTGCATAACAAAATGTAAGATTTAATAAAAAATAATATAATATAAATTAAATAAATGAATTCGCGAATTATAGCACGTAAAAAAAGAGAGAAATCGGCATGTTATGTATGAAAATTTGCTTTAATATGCGACATTAATAATTATTAAAAAATGCTTAAATTTTGGAAAATACGTTTTATTTAGTTTGTTAAAATATAACAAAATATTCAGACATAAGCTAAGTCTAAGTTTGTATTTAATAGGTAATAAATTATGGTAAAATCTATTCACAAAATGTACTTTTGAGATAGATTGCAATAAGCTCTATAAAAATAGTAATTTTTTTTCCAAAATTAATTTTCATGTGATATTAAGTATTTTAATTAACGCTTTTCATTGTTACATTACGTACTTAGACATTTGAATAATGCCTTGAATTTAAATTCATAAATTCAATATAAAAACGAAGCTATCGTTATTCATTATCAAAACATTGAACGTATAACAAATGAAATAAAATTGGATACATTATAATATAGATAGTTATAATTTATAATATACTTAATGGTTTTTTTAAGCCAATAGTATTTTAGCCAAACTACTTGTTTTAAGAAAGAACATGGATGGTGTCGATCATCTAACATTAAGTTGCAATAGTTTTATTATTTAGCTATTATTTTTAACAAATTGTTAAAGTATTTATTTATTTTTTATCAAAGAACTCAATAAGTATTTGAAAATTTTTTCAAAGTATGACTATTATTTGTTATTTAAATAAGTAGTCTGGCCAAAAAATTCAAGCCTCGAGGTCACGATGAGTTTTAAGCAAGTATATTATTTGTATAACTTGTTCATTAGTATTCTTTATTTATTATTTATAATTTTACCAGGAAAAACAAATCTTCCGAGGTTATAATACTTACATATATTACATAACACTACTATTTTATCAAAATACTTATATTTGTTTAACTATAACTAGAATATTTTATTTACTTAACATAAAATAAATTAGAAAGTATTCACTTTCAAGCCCTTACATAAAAAATACATGATTTAATGAAGTTTTAAAAAGACAAATTCTCCCAAATATGTATGTACCTAATTATATAACTTAACAAATTTACTTCGACAAACCCAAATATTGATAAATAATTTACAATTTATATTTAGAGCAATATTATTTTAATAAAATTGACGTAATAAGAGGTCGGCGTATCTTTTTATTTAAGTATTTTTAAAAATACTCACAATATGGTCTTTATTTTACAAATTAATTAACTAATACTAAACATTGGTATTTAATTAATGTGTGTCTTTCAGTCAATTATTTTTAAAAGTAGATAAGTAATATTAATAGTTAAAATGAATCAAAACTAATTTAAAATGTCGGTAGTTATTATACTCAAAGTATGGTATTATTTACAAATCTAATTACCATTATAACGAACTAAAAGTTGAATTCAACTTAAAAATAAATAAATTAGATATAAGTATTGTGATGGTAACAAGATAGTGGCAAAGCTAACAATATAGCGTGGAGTTCATAAGTTACCAAAAATTCGTTTCAAGAACTCAAATTCCCAGTCATAAAACAAAACTGAAATAATATCTATAAAACCTAGGTAGTTAATTTGATTCAATTAATTATACCTAAAAGTAATAAGTTGGTTTTCTCTAGATCACCTGAACTTGGTATATCTACCAATTTCAATAATTATGACACCATCAAGTGCAAATATTAAAAAAGATTCTCAAGCCTTCAAAAAAATCCCTACAAGAAACCGGATGATAGATATAAAATTATCAGAAAGTTGCAATTCTTTATAGAAAATAATATACATTTAGGATACGATTTAACAAATTAATAAGTTTAACTGCATATTATAATGTAACTTGAACAACTGCTTTCAACTGATATCAAGATCAAATTTTAGAAAAAGATCTTCGTCGTGCACAACTAGAGCTCATCCTAATTCAGAATATACCAAGTTTATCCCTGTACGTTGTGTACGTTTATCCGTTGTTGAGAAATTGCGTAGACAAACAATGTTCAAAATTAAATAAAAACCTTAAAAAAATATGGAGAAATGTAAATTAAATAATATTACTTTTTGTATCATTTTTAGATTTTGTAGTTGTTGGAAAGTTAAATCTAAAAATGATCTAAAAAGTATAATGAGTAATAATAGTAAGTATAATTTAATCCAAATAATATATTTAGATATCTATTATATTATAATAAAACAATAATATCGATAAATATCTTATTTAAAGAATTATTAATGTTTCAAGTACCTACTTTTAACTAATATATAGTACCTACCTACAAAAATTATATTATTATTTATTTTATTGGTGTTTATTTATTAAACCATCATAAAGATTGTGTCGAAGCTTTTCATTACCTTATTTTGTTTTGATGACATTATTAATTATATAATATTTATTTTTTACTATATTCATTTTAAACTTTCCGAAATAAGTTGTGTTTTTTTTATTAAATCGCGTGATAAAAAATAAATACATGCGTGTTATATCATAATTATATATCTATAAGTTAAAATTAAAATTCTTTGAGTTGGAAGTAATATGCATTCTATATAATATATTGGTATATACATTGACTACATCGTATTATTATGCAATTTGCGTATGATCGGCTCTCGTGTGAAATTATTTTTGAAGGAAAAAGTATAAAATTGTATTCAATTTCCGGTTGTCATTAATCAATCTACGTCCGAGGCTTAAAAGATTTTCCCAACGGCTCAAGTTTTATCACAGTAATGATTAATGGGAATACTCAGGACATTTTAAAACTATGCATACGTAAATTGAAGATTAGAATCGTTAGAATAACGAATTTCCCTAGCGACTACATTATATCATACCACGGTAAATTCTGCTATAGTTTGTCATTAAACTCCTATTTGTGAGGTCTAAGATATGAGCATATTACTATATAGGAGTACTTTTATACTAAAAGACCATTATGTGTAATATTCTACAAGAACAATCAATTTTTTAATTAAATTTAAATTTCCTATTATTTCATGATTATTCAGGTATTCATTCTGAATAAATACCAAATGTTTTAATAGAAGTTATCGAGGAAAAACTCTAAATATACACTATTGCACACGTTTTAATATTCCTCACCAAAGAAACGAGACAAAGTAAATTGTATTTCCATATTTTTTAATCCATTATAAAGAGTGTCGGTCGACGTCAAACCTTGGTCTTGAGGCTTGAATTACAAGTGCAATTTATTATTGTTCACCACATTATAACATATATATTTTACTTAATACCCACCTGTTTAATGTAATCACGCATAATTTGATAGGTTTTTACTCGGGTTTTCATGTGACTAAAAATAACAAGTTTTACCTATCACATTCATGCGCGATCAAAACAATCAGATACTAAACTGTTTCTTTCTTTAACAGCTTAATGCGAAGCAAAGGGTCATTATAAGAACTTACAGAAATGGGTATACAACTAATTTCGAAAGAATATAAATATTTTTTTAATTTATAGAAGACCACATTCTACAGCGTTACATTCTACTGCTGTATTATAAGTACAGGAAAAGTACAGTAATTTCATAATACTATTATTAGAATAACAATTGTCTTGATGACACAACAAAATTCATTATAAGGACTTGAGGTTAACAATTAAAATAACATAAACGTGCTGTTTCTGTAATAGCATTTATACCACACATGACTCACATACCTTTGGTCAAAGGTAAATTTAAAATATAATTACATTTTCCGGAAGGGATTGAAAACGTTTCCTGAGATCTGGTTTTGAATACGTAATTAGAAAGTAGACCTTCTTCAAACAGATTTAAACCAACAACTAAACTTTTTACTAAAAAGTCGGTTAAAATAAAGATTTTAAATTTAAATATAGGAAAATAGGGTTCATGTTGCTTTCTAAAATAAAAAATTTAATTGATTTTGTCGATTATACGAAGTAGGATTATTATTTATATAAGTGTGTCTTTTTAAGGGGTACTGCTAACAGGCACCTGGACTTTTCAGCCTTGCCGAGTTATAACTTTAAATGATTTGCTCAATACATTACTATTCAGTACTTACAAATTATGTATAGATTATACATTTTTAATAAAGTGTGTCTCAACACAAAAATTACAACTGGGTTGGACGCACCAAAACAAAAATGATGTTCGTATATTTCACTATATGACATGGGTAAAATATATTATGTTTTTACTTAATTAACACAAAATAAATAAATACTAATAATTTCTTACAAACATTCTAGTTCACTTAAAGATTAATTCTAAGCATAAATTCTAGCTTAATTCTAATACCTGTATTTCAAATAATTTTTTCATACATTAATATTCTTATAAAATTCTAAAATAAATCATGTGGAATTTTTCAACTTTACCTCCATTGCCAATTTGAAAACAAACACGAAATCGCCTTTATTTTAATTGTTAAAAATAAACTATGGTACTGAGGTACTATTATAATACAGCACGCCATCAGGCATAAACCAATCAACTCGGGTTAATAGTTTGTACATACAACACCAACCAACCCACAGTAATCTGATTAGACAACTAAAACCGGTTGAAAAAAAATCAAATATTCAAGTTTAAATCCTGGTCTCTGAACGAAATTGTATAATATTACAATACACGCCTTCAATCCATTACCGCTATATTATAGATGCATCGTGTACGTTTATTATTTTCTTTGTTACTTGCAATGGATTACAAGGATGCTAAATTGTTTTACTACCAACAGTTATCGCTTTCGACAGATATTTTTTTAAGGACATTTTACGTTGTCACAAAAAAATGTAACATTTCGGTTGTATTGTACATGCAAGGTCATTATGAGACGTTTTTCTATGCGGAATTTTTCAAATGCGTTTAAGGAATTAGTTATCATATTTTTCATTGAACAACTGTTCAAATTTTTTTCACACTATTGATGGTGTGGCCACAAAAAACTTTTAATCAAATAAAAAACCCGAATAATGAGAATGGGTGAGACCAGTTGCCAGCTGTTTTTTTATTTGAAATTTGAAAACAATAATTTATAATATTGCACTTGATAAAATTTAGGCACTAGAGTGAAGGTTAGGTTAAGTCCATATTTTACTCTAAGAACGCTGAACGGTCAACATTTTATTAAAATTTAGGGTAGCTTAGTCAATTGTATTTATTTAATTAACTCGTGAGTATATATTTTGAAAAATTACTTAACAGAATTTAAGGTAAAAATGAAATTAATTAAACTTAATTCTAGTAATTTTAAATCATCTGGTTTCAATTTCAAATCAATTGATAAATTAGGTATACTTATATGAATCTATGCGTGAGAAAGTGTTTTATGAAATATGAAAACGACTATGCTAACCATATATCCTATAACAGTCCATCCTTGTTCAGAGTCTAAAAATAATTTTATGATTTTTAAAGTAACTACAACAAAAAACATTCATAAAAAAAAATAGAGTAATAATCTAATAAATTGGCAGACATTTTTTCTCCAAATATTTTAATTAACATATAATATAAATCGAGTTCACAAATGGGATTCCGCCAAAATTATAATCGTTATTTATTTTAATCAAATTTCAAAGCGTAAACAACATTAGTTTATTTTTGAAAACAAGTATAGTATTCATAATGAAATGAAAAATAAGTACTTGATAGGGATAACGTAAAAAAATATTTCATAAATAACTATGTTTTACCTAGTCGTTTTTAAGTACATGAAAAAAATAATGTATAATCAATGTAAATATATTCCTATAAAATTATGTTCAGTGAAAAAAAAAACTGTTTTTCAAATAAAACATTAAGTAAATGCATTATAAAAGGAACAACATAATCAAGAATCGATGTTCAATCCAAAGATTTATTCTGAGTAGTCTGTATAATAATAATATTAATAATAATAATGATATTATGCTCGGATTATTAAGTTTTTATTTTGCACGACTGAACAGTGATAATATATTACGTAGGTAATACGCCAATATAGGTAAAATATTTTACACATGCGAATAAATAAATAAATACAAACATAGGTATGTACCTATATAATAATAATAATAGTATGTGTGCCCATTGTCCCGTTGGAAAACCCCTTCTCATTGGTAATATTATAGTCTCAGTTTTACACGGTGTTCACAATCGTTTCGAAATGCTGTGGGTGAAGCCAACACCGTCGATATAATAATATTAATAGAACACACACACTCTCACACCTCTCGCGTCTTATGGAAAAGTCACACATGATCCTCCGTTGAACTGTACCACATAAATTATACACGCATGTGACAGAGACGTGTTCTTTGCGGTGGCAAGTAATCTAAATAGCACACCTATATTATATTTTAGGCAGGTACACAAAACGTAACACAATTTCTAAGAACCTATACGTATACGAATATATCGTGCACACGTACGAATAGGGAAAAATTCTCGAAGGTTCTATTCGGCCTCCGACTACAAAGTATAAATTAGAAGAGACGACTGGAGGGATGTTAACATGTACCTACGCACGCACGGATATAATAACATATATTTATACTTGGTAAAAACATATGCGTGATCCAAGCCAAAGACATATAAAATAAAACAAAGCAAAGAATTGCGAACTGGTTTTTAGTCTTGGCACATGCAAAACGTAATTTTGATAAATATAATTAAAATATATTCGTACGAATCCGAAAATCTCAAAAAACACAACCTAGGTACTTAAAGTTATTTTATTTTTCAAATGTTGCACGGTTTTGCATTTTTAAATTTAGGTGGGAGTTAAACTTTATCACTTGAACACTTTATTATCTCATGCCATATTATAAAATATAATATATATAGGTATATTATATTATATTATATTATATATGTAGTACCCAAAGGTACTATTTAGATACATAATATTATTGTTTATTTCATGCCGCTTAATAACCTTGAAAGAGAACCATACTGTAAATATAAGTAATTATAACCTGGGACGTGTGGTCATGATGTAACCTTCAGAGTCATCGAGCCAACCCCACCTACTCGACTTACCAAAGTCCGCCGTCTTGTGGCCAAGTAGATATAATATTAACAAGTACGTTATTATGATTGAAGCGGGTTAACATAATTATTAGAAAATTACATTTGTTTTACTACCTGTATTATTAATTACATCATTTGAAATTAATTCGTTGAATTAATAGTAAATATTTTAATCATTGCTCTATATCCGAACTTTTAAAAACAAACCCACTGATTAAATACTTACCATATACAGTGGCGGATTGTGCCACCGGGAGGCCGGGAAGTTTCCCGGTGGGCCGGAGCCCGGTCATGACTATACGGGCCTATCATCCTAAAACTGATTTTTATAATTTATTTTATACTTAAATTTGTTCTTTTTTATTTTTAAAAATATTAATTTTTGATAAAAATATTATTTGCATTATTATCTATGAGTAAACACTAATAAGATAACTCTAGTTAATTTCACGGTTATTTATTTATTCATGGTATTATCTTGGTAGCTTTATAATACTGAAATACAACCGGCCAAAGCAGAGCAATGCAGACAGATCTCGGAACTATTTTCAATCACACTAATTCATAAAGTGAATACCTTTAGTTAAAGAAGTAATATTGTAATACCTAATTTATAATATTATGTTTTATTTTTTCGTTCAATAAAAAATGCTAAACCATTGCATATATATTAAACTAGGTCTACCCAGGCTACCTAATAATTTCTAAATACAAATAAGTTCTAAATTATTTTAACTATTATAAAGTGATGAATGTGATACCTACTACGTTTTATAATGTTGATGTTAATGATGACAAAAATATTGCTATGGTTGAAGATGTTGAAAAAAATAATTTGTTAGATATTTCTTTTAATTATTTTCAAAAACCTATACCATCTGGTATCAATGATTATTATTTTTTAATTTTACTACATTTCCACTAAATTGTTTGCATTAATGGTGTTTTAGGCCGGTGAAATGAAATTCTCCCGGCCGGTTAAAATTCAGAATCCGCCACTGACCATATATACTTATAATAATTGTATAATAAAATCAATTTATAAAAATATTCAACCTCGTATTTAAGTAATTGTACATAAATAAATTAAAATAAAAAACACATTTTCACAGTTATTATAGGTGATATGATAATTGATAGCGGCAATTTATTTAAATAAATCGATGATAATTATTAACAATACAAACATTAAACCAATTATAATTCTATGAAAGTAACCAATCAAAGATTTTTCTATAAAAAATAAAATACACACGTTACAAATTACTCTATGTATTTTGGTGTAGTATGATGGACACGGATAGATAGACTTTATTAAACAGAGAACTAACTTCAAACCTATACTTACAATATTGTGTACTAGACTGACGCCCTTCAAATTTTGAGTATTGACTCTATATCAGAATTGTTCCGGTGAGTGAATGTCACGCACACAATGACCGTTAATAATTTCAATGTCAATTAATTTCCCTAAGAAAATGCACCTACTCTTCATTTTAAAAATCTCACCAATAAATAAAAAGATCGTGGGCAGATTTTTTAAATAATGCAAATTACTAATGTACTAGGCTTCAAAATATATTCTACTATAAGCTATTATATATAAACTATTATCAAATGTATTTGCTATTTCATTATTCTGATGATATTGAAAGGTTTGATGAACAAAAATAACATTTTATCTATCAGTATGTATTGAAATAGTCTTCGAAATCGTTTCGCTGTAAATGGCTAAATTATTTTATATTTTCTTGAAAATATTAAAGATTTATAAGTATCATCTATGTACCTCTTTAAGGTACAAATTTTGCAAAATCAATTGAGAGCAGTGTACCACCGTCACACCAACTGGGTGGATTTCAGATATCGACCACTTCCCCTTTGAAGCATTGTACTTTGTTAAAAAATAATTACCAACCTAGGTAATAAATAATAATTTATATTATGATATTTAAAAGTATGTACCTAAATAAAAAAAATGAAATGGGAGTACTTATAAGTACATTTCTTGATTGAAAAAATCACCCTTCCCCTCCCCACCAGAAAAAGATCTTGTTGTGTAATTAATAATGGGTCTTTGTAAAATTGTTTGTGTATTCTATTTACCAAAAAACTTTCACCAATGCATGAAGCTATAATATGTAGGTATCCCTATAAAATATTATGTTTAAAGGACAAAAAATTTCTAACTCTCAAAATATTTATACATACATCCAGTCTCCTCATTATTTATATAATATCAATAATTTATTAGTCTAATAAATAATATTAAATCAATATATAAATCATAAATGATCGAAATAATAAAGTAATTTAATACCTATATTATGATATAAAGGAAAAATTAATGATTTTAATTTAACTATTATTTATGTAGATAAAAAAAATTGTCAGTATTATAAGGGGATTGGTGGCGGTGATTTCCTGTCTTTGTCTAACACACGCGCAACATAAGAATTTAGACGTATTTTTTGTTCAACGTACCGATTGATATAGTGAAGCGATAAACAGATTTGAATTTGTCGTCAAGTCTACTTGAGATCG
>NC_042493.1:64812835-64842155 GCF_005508785.2 Acyrthosiphon pisum | reverse complement strand
TCGTCAAGTCTACTTGGGATCGGCCAGTCCACATATTTTATATTATCCCCAAAAAATCCTAAAAATGATTGTATTATTAAAGAGTAATTAAAAAAATTTCATATTTCATTTTTTAGAGAAGAGTTAAATCAAAAAATCAAAAATGTAGACTGACCGATCTCAAGTAGACTTGATGACAAATTCAAATCTGTTTTCAGAATTTTTATCGCTTCACTATATCAATCGGTACGTTGGACAAAAAACACGTCTAAATTCTTATGTTGCGCGTGTTTTAGACAAAGACAGGAAATCACCGCCACCAATCCCCTTAAAAGATTATTATTAAACACTATTTATTCAATTATTTACAATTTTTATGTGTGAATAACAATGAATTATTTTCAACTACTTCAGGACTATAGAAGACATGATGTTTTTGAGTTATATGATATTTACACACATATAGGTACAGCGTTTATATCGATGAATTTTCACATATACTTGACAACGTTTTAAACTTACTGATCATTCTAACCATAAACAAAATATAAGACCAAGTCGTATTATAAGAAATCAATTAATTTTTGTGGTATTCAAAATAATTATTTTTATGTATGATTTATGGTATATTTTGTATAGACAACATAGTTTGGGGAAAAAATCTAATTTTTTGATATTTTTTGTCATACAGATTTATTTAGGTTTTTAATCAGAATATTTTCACGACCATGTAAACTGATAAATATCAAATATTGAAGAAACATTTTTGAATTTTAGTACAAACATTAAAATAGTATGATATAAGCTTATATGCATACTTATTTGTTTTCAAGAAAATTATAGGCTAAATACCATAGAACAAGTAACAAGTTCACAAGTTCACATGTACCAATAAAATATTAAAAAATATATGATAAGAGTAAACTATTTGAAAACAATTATTTATTGTTATCCAATTATTTTTCATTTAGAAATTCATAAAAAATATTCTTTTTATAGATATATATCTAGATAACAATAAAAACAGTTTCCCGGAAAATAACCTTATTAAATAAATTTTATTCGATTTTTAGTAATTTTTTTGTTATAATTATTAAATTTGAATATTTATTTAAGTATGCTTAGACTATGCTGTGTTAGACATACAGCCCCCGCTCAAAATCGTTTTTCGTGTAAAATGATTTATTATTGAATTCAAATTTAGAACATCCATATAATCGACGAATACTGCACAGCAGAGCGGTGCCCACTTTTCCAACTATTGTACATTTGTTTACACGTTTTTAGTTTATCTAAAGTACCCACAATCTACAAACATAACCGATGTACAAAGAAAAACCAAAAACAAAATATATCATATTTCTCTTTCCTCAATATATACAGCTATAAATCGAAATGGCTAAATCATATGGTTAACATTGTAAACCAGAAGAACTCAGGATATTTCGATTAAAATGTGGTATTGGTTAAGCTTACACTTTTATATTCAGTGGCGTAAAGCAAGGAGAGGACTAAAGGGCTGAAAGGGCCCGTACCATTGCTCGTATCATTATTATTTAAAAAAAATGTATCAAGTTTAAACTGTATAGTCAACCAGTAAGCAAGGATGTAAATGTATATACCTAAACCTTAATTGATGAAAAATGAGACAGTGGGAACCAATCTGTTGTACAGTAGATGTCGAGTGGGTCACAGTAATGGAAGTGTTCAATTTGAATTCAGTGATACATATTATAGAGATGTATAATTGTATACGAAAATCTGAGTTGAGACGGAGTGTCAGCCTAGTATATTTTATTGTGTCTTAATATTACTTTTATTAATAATAATAATATATAAGTAGGTGGATTAAAATAATTTTTGTAAAAAACTTTGTTTTTTCATACTAGTTTTCCTAAAATTATCAGTGATTTTTTGGTAACAGTACGAACTATAGGTGCTTATATGAGAGACCTTGTATTAAATGTTCAAGACTTGGCTATAAAAATTGGACATTTTATACATTTTTATCTACAAATTAATTTACTGTAGTTTGTTAAAATTTGAACTTCAAATGCTTATGAAAAATAACCGAACAAAAAATGTTTTATTGACATGTTGAGAAAAAAACTAATATTTATTGAAGACAAATCTAAGCGAAGACGGTCTAACCAAAGTTACCAAACAATATTGTTTTAATTATAAT
Organism: Acyrthosiphon pisum; assembly: GCF_005508785.2. NCBI lineage: Eukaryota > Metazoa > Arthropoda > Insecta > Hemiptera > Aphididae > Acyrthosiphon > Acyrthosiphon pisum. The sequence continues at coordinate 64,839,991 of NC_042493.1, read as the reverse complement.
ATTAAAATTTTAACATATTTTAATTTTTTTTCTTGATTATTTTATAGTGTATTACTAAGAACATTTAATTTCGACCTCACAAAAGTACCAACCTCGGTAGAATAGGTAGATCCAATTTTCTACCAAAACCCTCTATCACAATTAATTATCAGAGCATTATTTCTACAAGAAAATTTGATAAGTTGAAGTTGTACAAACTCTTTCAAATGCCTCACCTAAACGTCTGAAATTAAAAGACTGGGCAAAATAAACTCCTCCCCAATTGAGAAATCCCACGTATATATTTCACTGGCTATATAAATATTTTTTTATATATATTATTGATTAACAATAAATATTTTATGAATATGAAATATATTGTTATTTTCAGTGTTATTTTTGGTTGATATACGTAATAGTAATATTATAATATAGCTCGTTTGAAATAAATCAGATGAATTATAACTTATTGGCGATGAAACATATTGCATGTTTAGCAATAAATACATCAATCACTCCACACAGAAACTGAAATATATACCTAAAATTATTTTATCATAGAACTTTATAGTATACTATAAAGGACTATAGTCCCTTTTAATATACTCAAGGATACCTATAAAGCAATTGTGTCGTTTGTCGTTGTGGATTTTTTTTTAACGTGCATTTAATAAATTGTTTTTAATAAAATTGTTGTTGCAATGAATTTGTCCTTCTTTTATTCAAAACTATGTCTATAGTTTGTTTAATAGATAAAACCTACGTTAGTAAGATTTTATTAAAGATCGCTTTCTTCCTTTATTTTTTCATATATTCTATGTTCCGTTATATTTATTTATGTTTTAAATACATTTTAATTACCTACTATACCTCTCTATTTTGCATTGGTGCTTATAAATTGATTATGTAAATCCACATGAAAAGTATTACCGCGCCATATAGTGATTAATGAATATATTATACTTTACTTCATAAATTTTGATTAAATGATATATTATATTAAGCTTAGTGATAATTATAATTTATTACTTTACAATCAAATTGCATACGTACCACTTAAAATTTTTAATTTATAATAATTATCCATCTATACTCCATAATTAATATACAACAATTAATGACAGTTAACTGATTAGTCTTAATAATTTTCTTTGATAATTATTTAGGCCATAACATTTAAATATAGATATTTAATTTCCTTGACTAAATCGTATATAATTGCCTTTAACTAATAAGTAGATCATATTATTGCGTGGTGAATACATAATCTAAACTAACATATAAATATAAAATAAATGGATTGTAAATATAAAATAAAAAATTTAGAATAATATAAAGGTAGGTACTTTATTTTACGTTTCCACCAATGCGATGATGAATATTAAAATATAGAAAGAATATACAATAAGAATGTAAACCAAATTACAATTCAATAAAAACAAAGGATAAAATAGTACTTACGCTTTTAAAATTTTTTATAATATAATAATAATACCTGCGGTTATTAGTTATTTATTTTATTATTGTAGGTTTATTGTTTGCTTTAATATTATGTTATTAATTATGATTGCTATTAAGTGATAATGAATTTTACACAACTACACAAGTAGGTACATCAATTGTATGTACAGATGGTCATGAAATTATTCTCACGCTCAATTCCTTTGTTAGGAAATATAAAAAATAAAAAAATATATAGTATTTTTTTAAGTAAATTATCTGGATTTATAAGCCAATACAATGCCAAAGGGCATAGACTATAGCCAATTATGTATGATAATAATATTCAGTAGACATTGTTACAATGTATTAAATATTAATAATTTGTTGCCGATGCTTAAGATCCATAAAAAAAAATAATAATAAATAATAGTAATAATAATAATCTTTATTTACGGAGAAAACTCTATATTTATCATATACTAGCAGATCATATGTCCTTCGTTGCCCGTTAAAAAAGCTTTTTCCCCCCAATAACTAACATCGAAGCCCCCCACCGAAAAAAAATGATAAAAACCCAATTTTCATTTTTTGTTATGCCAATAATTAGCATTAGCATGTACCTAATTATCATGAATTTGCGTGAGCTAAAAGTATACTAAAAACCCCATTTGCCCGAAAAACTTTGAATCCAGAGTCCTGAGCACGCCTTTGCGATAAAATACGCTGGTATTTTTTTTATATAAAATGTTTTTATGTAAAGCACATTTTTAGCTCACATATCGATTATAGGCACTTTAAATATTAAACGCTCGAGGTTAAATGGAATATCAATATTACCGACAATAAGTTTAAATAAGAATACTTACTACATTTTGGGTGTTTTTCTACATTTTAGAGTATCAATTTAAAAAAAAATGAGATTTCCTTTTAACTTTTAACTCGATAATAGTATATCGAAGCGTTAAGGGGTGGTCTTCATTAATCCATCGTGGATTATTGTTATATTATTATTGGTCGCCTATGTGACTATAATAATACTTTTTTGTTACTATTTTTACGAATTTTGAATTTTAAATTCTCATTTCAGAAATATCCAAAACAATGATTTCTATTGTCTTAATTGTATAATTTGATTATTCGGATTACTATTGGATGCGCGTAGGTCCTTCCTGGATAGTTTGTTCACATTTTGTCAATGCCTATAGTACCTACTCAGCAGTGAGTGAACCAAACATTAAAATTCCTAATAGTGATTCAGTAAAATATAAATTACGTGTATTAATTATTTGTGTATAAGTGTGGTCATTGCTACATTGATGTCAATGTAGCGAATGAAGGTCAGCCGAGAACCAATTATTTAAGTTTTTATTGGTTTATTGTTTTTCATTAATGATTAATTACCCTCCCATCTCTTATATGATTTTAAAAATTTTAATTTAACACAACCATGTGAATTTATCTTGACATTCTTCATTTTATAAAGTATCAGACAACGTGCACGTAGGTATCTATTAAGTTTTTAAATCGTTTTAACTAGTAATAATATAGGCACTATTATATTATCGAGTATATTATGCTTTGCAAGAAATAAAATGTAAAGATTGTGTAATATATGTATTATATGCAACAAGTATAATATTTTATAATGGTTATAAAAATGTTCTATTTTGATTGAATTTTTTTTGATACTTATCATTTTTTGAAGTTTAGTTTTTTTTAATGACAACACATTTAAATTGTGTGTGGAAACATTTTTCTGAAAATGTCGATGTAAAGAAATCGAATTTCGGACGAGTAGTTAAGAATAAGTCATGACTCATGAGTATTCAATGTTTTGATGAGCCGTGAAGTGGAGTGGAACAGATACTCCGCAAAATGTTAGTCGACTATAGGTACTCGTTCAAAATTAAATTTTTATACATAAAAATTGTCAAAAACATATTCGGCATATGAATACAAAATAAATACGTGTCTTTCACAAAAGTTAAAGTTTAAAAATATATATAATAACGATAAAAACAAGTGAAAATGTCATTTTTTTTTTTTTAATTTGTTTTATAGTAAGGTTTCAAATTATGAAAATCATTATTTTCTAAACCATTAATAATTTTCCAGATAGCGGAGACGATGAGTGTTTAACTATTGAATGAATCACCCCGTTTATTGATTAAAATTTAGGTAAAAGTAACTCGTATCTATATTTTTTGAATAAGAAAAATTATGATTTTGTTTTTAACTATATTTAACTTAATTGTAAATAAATAAATATATGATTTTAGTCAAAATAATTAATGAATTTATTGTTATTAAAATATTTTGTCATAAGCTAATAAGACACACGTATGTAATATGCACTGTTGAAATTAATTGATTTTGCTGTAATTCTATATGATTTATCTTAGGTATTAAATAAAGTATACACTGAAATTAAAAAATAATATATTAAATCTAAACATAAAATCGTAACTGGTAGTCAGCTGTAATTAACGAAATTGGCGTAACTTAATTTATAACAATTAACTCATTGTATAAACTATTCTCAAATATATTATACAATATGGACAATATATTAATATTAAGAATATGTTTTATATTTCAGTTTTTGTATTGATATTAACTTTAAATTAAACTATTGATTTTAATTACAGTAAATATATTATTGTATGATTTTATCATTGACTATTATGTTGTTATTGTATAGATATTCCTATTTTGTAATAATTTTGAGCCTTGATAGAACCTTGGGATAGGTGCACCATGCACAGCAACTAAACTTAAAAAATTGAATGGCATATAAAGCCGGAAGTTGTATTTTTAATTAATAAAACAAAAAATGTTTATAAAATGTTCCTCAACTTCTACAATATTTACATCAATTGGAAATTAGAAACAAATAATATAGGTACCTAACTTAAAACTAATTTGTGTGTAAATGTATGTACCTACCCTCTTTCTATGTCACAAACTATATAAGCTACATGCCTACCTCATATTATATCAAACATTTTACAAATTATTCTTTTAAAAATTATCACTATTTAATTATTATTTATCACTTTATTACTTTTAATCTATTATTCTCATAATAAAAATCACGTTTCTCATTTATTTGTTTACTAAAATTTATTTGTACAGCTTGATTCTTTTAGGTATGCAAAACATGTTGAGCGCACTCAATTTATTGTCCAATGAGTGATCACACATTACACATCACTTTAAAACCAATACATTTTTTCGCTACGCTCAGAATGTAATAATAAATTAAACTGAAAAATCCTTTATTTATTTTATATTAACATAGAAATATTTGATTACCTAGTCATGTTTGTTAGTAGATCGAAGATCGAATAAGTCAACGTTTAACTTAAACATGAAATGTCTCTTACAGTTTTTCAGTTTTCTTATTATTAAATAATAGGTAATGATAAATTTAAAAATAAAAATAACTTTCAAGTAGGTAGGTACTTGTACTAAATACCTATAACATGTTAAATTCTCAATTCCTAAGAACAACATTTTTAAAAACCAAAACATACAAAATATTAATGACAATTATACACACGACTACTACAAGCGCGGTAAGTACAATAGTACAATAGCAATAAAAATAGCTCTAATTTATGAAACATATTAATTGTTTTATCAGAGTGAAAAGATGCATATTCAACATAATATACCCCGCATTTCTTATTCAGACATCCGTTTAACACTTTCTAGAATTTGAACAGTAAGGATTACGGGTTCGGTTGTAACGTAACATACACAGCTAGATTATAATAATATATTGCATTAGTAATAACCACTTTCTTTTTACTTTCTTTTTCTGGTTTCTGTCTGATCACCATCAATTCATATTTCGTTGCATATGCCATACATATTATTCTTAATATACATTTATACTATTATTATAGGTACATAAGTAATAAAATCATATTACAGGAATGTAATAAATAATACATTTAACTAGGTACACCAAATGAATTATATTTAGATTTATTAATGTAAATTTATTACAGACAATATAAATTGACATTTTTATACCCATATATTTTTATATTACATTTATATGATTTTATCTTGTTACAAAAATAAAAATAACTATTCGTTTAAATTTATTATAAATACCTAGGTATAACAATGGTTTTCTGCTAGGAATCAAATATTCACATAATTTAAATTAACTTGGTACAAAAAAAAAAATAAAATTCTATTTTATAAATTATTATTCAATTAATTAGGTATTCGTTATTAAACAAAGAAGTAAGAACCTAGTACCTACCAATTAAATTTTGTTAAGTTTTGACAAAGTAATTAAAATAATGGAATTGAATTTTTTTCTGTCTTCAACAATTGGGGTTGTAGAAATAGTCCAATTTTCGATATCAGCATGTTTTAGAAAAGTGAATCTAGTTGGTGAATTTAAAATTCTCAGTAATTTTTTAAAGCGTCGGTAAAAACAAAAAAAGTAAAAAAACAAATTTTAGAAAAATCGATTATATTTTTTTGGTGTAATTCAAAAGTTATTAACTGTAGACACAAAAAATGGTAACATTTCCGAAATATTTTAACTTTTAGAGATATTTTTGGTCTAGATAAATTTTTCAAATTTTATACCTTTTTCAAAATTAATGCTGTCGATAAAAATTTTTTGGATGAATTCAGATCACGGAATTTTTATACTATGAGGGTATCTAAGGGATGCCATTGATTTGGCTTGTTTGTTGATGAATTCGTTACCAACTATTTCTGAGGGGTACTCACAAAATAATTTATTGTCAAAGTCTGATTCTGTTAGAGAATATAAAATGTCTGTTATTGATTATAAGAGAAAAATATTAAATTTGAATAGATTAGAAGAGAGTTTGAAGGCAGAAAATTTAATTGGTGGCGATAAAAATGTATTTTGTTATAAAGATGAGATAATTTTAAGAGGATGTCAGCGCAACATTTATTTTCTCTCTCAGGCCCATGCGCAAAATATATAGTTTGAGCGGTTTGCTTAACCTAAAATTGTTTTGTATGATTTTTAATAAAATGACCGATTACAAAAATGGTAGGTTGCACGTGGCCCAGGGAGAGAAAACAAATAGTGCACTAACATCATCTTAAGTATTTTTTTTTTTTTATTGAACACAAATTTATATTTACACAATCTGTATTTATGTGTAGTACAATAAGTAAATGGGATGGGGTTGATTAGCGGGAGGGTGAAGTCACCCAATGGTGGCACCCCGCTCTTAAGTATTTAAATTATTTTTAAGCATTTGGTCGTGTACTAGGTGCAGTGGGTGGTTAGTTATTAGAAAAATAAATCTGGAACTCCGGGATGTAAAATGAAAACCCAGCTGGTAAAAAATAACATCATCAATAAAAATTAGAATAAAAAGCGGAAAAGAGTTGTGGATATAATCAGGAAAGACGATATTGACATAAGTGGGTGGTGAAGATTTTAGAAATGCTAGTGCATGGTTTTAAGAAGTTTTTATTTTTAGTTTTTTTAAGTGGGTGATTGATAGTAGAAATGGAAAGTTATTATCATATAGTGAAAGCTTGTCGGTTTTAATAATGCAATTATACGAGTGGTTGCGAGAGAGTGTACAGTTAGGGCAAGAACGGAAGAGTATTTCAGACATAACACCAGGAGTAAAAGTTACACTTTGAGAAAGGTGTTGAAATTCTAAGATTCATTATTGGATACATTTTTTAGTAAGAATTTTACATGGCCAGTCTTTTACATCTCCTGTGAAAGGGTATATGCCAAGTATAAATGACTTGCTGATGAGGAACCTTTTATTACATTTTCAAGATTTTTAACCAATAAGCAAAAATATTATCAACATAAATCGAAAGAAAAATTAAAAATGTGAACTTCTATAAATAGCTTAAAAAGAGACGTTTTAAAAAATTGTATTAGTTAAAAACTGGCATTGCGTAAATATTATAAGTACCTACTGATTATATTTAATTTTAAGTATAAATTTAATTTTCAGTTTAAATCCTATACTTACTAGAATAGAAACTACCTTTAATGTTGAAATTATTCTGATCCAAAACATAATGACATAGAACAATGTCACACACGTCATCATTGTAAATCTAGGAAAACACCATTAGCACGAAACATGCGCTCCTATGCCACGTGTTAAGACTCGGGATATTTTTGATCACGTGGATTCGTTCTAAATGCATGACGAGGTATGTGTCATACAAATTTCTATGCATATTTAATATTTATATACTATACTACGTTACAAACAAGTCTTAAAATGCTACCAAAGTTTCAGAAAAACGTGTTTCGTGTTATGTTTTGTTGTCATTTCATCTAATATAGGTAGGAGATAGGAAAAAAAATATCAACATCCCCATAAAATACAAATTTAAAGAAGGTAGTGGAATTATTTCTATCTGTATATTCTGTAGCTATAATGGCTAAAATCAAAATTACCACAGACAAACAATATCACCTTTCATGCAAATGCGATGTAGACGTGCGAATGGTAGCATATTATTTATATTTATATCTTTTATTAAAAGATCATTGGGTAATTATCTCTTTTAATTGGTTGTAGGTATATTTGAAAACTGATCAAACATCATCAAATTGATTGTTTGGGTCAAAATCAGGGTCTTGACATAATAAATTGTGCAGATAGAAAGCCGCTAAAATAATTTTGTCAACAGAACTGGTATCTGGTTGTATTCGCATTGTTATTCGAAATATTCTCTAGCCGACAAGATACCAAACTCATTTTCAAATACGTGTCGAGCTCTTGTGAGTCATTAAGGGTCCCGGTGCCAGTTTTTAAAATTTTCCACAATTCTATAAAATTTGAAAATTAAATTTTATATTTAGTTGCCACCTTAATGATAAGACTTTTCCACTAATCTACTACCCGATACCTATTTAGGGGGGGGGGTTGATAGGGTGTACTATATATATAAAAAAATGACTTTACGGGAATAATACTCTCTGGCTTTGTAGAATTGTCGGATTTTGATGAACATTTTTTTATCTGAAAGAAGACTTCCTACAGCCCGCATCAATCTCTGATTTTGTATTTTATTTCAAATAATTGTATCAAAAAGTCTGTAAAAAAATGCTTTTATTTTATATTTTTTTAGACATATTATAAAGTTTGAGAATAAAATATTGAAAAACAGAGAACGATGCGGGCTGTAGAATATTTCCATCTAGCAATTAAAAAAAAAATATCAAATTTGGTTGATTCTACAAAGCGGTATCGTTATTCCCGCAGGGTGTATTTTTGACTTTTGAAGACAAAATGGCATCGGCACCGGGCGCCTTAATTAAATATTTTACCACCCATCTACAGTTGTAGATACTATTCCTAAATTGCTTTACTATAATATATGAATGCTGGACGTGGTAAATCATTTTTTAACACTAAGCTTCGTCACCTACAATGATGTATATCGTATTATCGTAGGACAGTTTATAGGACGTTTGCCAATATCTACAATCAGTGTATCTGCACCGATTATTGCAATTATTGCTATATTATTACTAGAATAAAAAAAAGCTTTGGTGTAAAGTCACAATTATTTTTATGTGTGTTTGAAGCTAAAATGTTGGTTTCAAAAGTTTCAGTTTAAGTTCAAGTTTTCGTTACTACATACCTACTTATTTTGTTGTGATTCAAAAAATATTAATCGTACTAACCTAACCTAACCTTACCTATTAAAAGTTAAAATATTTCACAATAAATATTAAGTTGGTGCAATTTTCAAAAAAACAAGTTAAACAATAATCTATATACATATTATATGTACATGAATGTTAGTTTGTTTGTCCTCTTTAGATTTGAAAATCTGTAAAGCTTATTTTTTCAGCCATCGGTTACAGATTATATTATTACTATTACAATTAGTATAATCGTAATAATACAATAATTAGTAATCGTTTTTCGTGTATGCAACGATTTATGATTGAATTCGAATTTAATACATCCATAATAGTATTACTCAATGACGAGGTACACCGAAATCTATATTTTCCAACAGAGCGACTTCCTTGGTTTTTTATGACTATTAAATAATAAATAATTTGAACAATACATCATAATATATTTAATATTTAATTAACAACTTATATTTCTTAGCGAAAAATACATATAGGTTTATTGGCATAAATACATTTAAATATAATAATATAATATAAGATGTATTGGATACCTACATTAAATATGTATTAAGCTTAATATTTTTTTAAATATTCATCCCTACCAATTGAAACAAAGGGAAATAATATGTCAGAGCATAATATAATAGATACAACAAAACACAATAATCATTAAGACAATTATAAAAATCGACTACTTTACATGATGTTTCAAAAATATAAATACTAAAATACATAAACACAAGTTCGAAACATTACTTTATAGTTTTATAATTTTATTCTGGGTTCTTGTGATCGCATTAATAATAAACATCAAGGAAGCATACATCCGTTGTTAAGGTACCCACTAAAACAACTAAAAAACTGTATATGGGTACCGGTTTTGTGTAGAATAGCTGCGCCAATTATTTTTAGAAATAGTAAGAAAACAAATTTTTTTAATTAGTAATTATCACACAGGGGATTTTAAAAGCTCTTAACTTAATTGAATTTAGTTAAGACTAAAGAATAATCGTATTCACAATGTTCTCTTATGCAAATTTGACAACAATATAACAGGGAAGAGGGTTTTTGAATATTGTTTGTTTTAAGTCCATATTTGTACAAAAATGTGAGTACTCAAAATTATAAAATAACTTGATATTTAAGGTATTATTATATATTATTATGCATTATTATGTACTATATGTTTAGTATAACATATTGAAATTAATAAATAATGATGAAAATGAATACAGGTCGAATTCACTCTAATTATCAAATTGAATAATACTTAATAATAAATTAACGATATCAATAAACTTTAAATTTCAAAAGTACAGTTTTAAAAATTCAAAATACATTAAAATAATACTATTTATAATTATTTTGGAATTAAAAAGAGTTTGATAATTAGATATATATAAAATAGTTTAATCCAATAATTTATTAAGTTTTACTTAGTTAAACAAGATCGACATTTCAAGTTAATATACTCATTTTAGTCGTTTGTACACTGCGGTAATAATTAAATATTATTAGCCAATGAATAGAATAATAATTTATAAAAATAGCATTGGATAATATGCATGATTTTTGGCGTCCTTTATCTTATTCAAGCACTACTATTTCAGTACCTTCACGAGTTGGCATTCCTATGATGTTTGATGGGTACATAGAATTCTATGGAAGAAAATCAAATTGGCAATGATAAAAATAATGATTAATTTTAGCACTTGAAACAAAACAAGCATTTTGAAAAAGAATAATTTTCATGTATACATCAGGTAGGTAACTATAGATACACTTTTTTAAATACTATCATAAATAAAAATTGTCGTATTTACCACAGTTAAGTTTTAAGACTTAGGTACTCAGTATGGATTAAAAATACACCACGAGTATTTACTTTTATTTAAAATAAAGTTCAATATAAATTCTTCCAGTATAAAAGTATAATAATTTAATATTATAATTTATTTACGTGCACCGTATTCTAATAATATCATAGGAATAATATTAGCATTAAAAACATTATAATTTATGTTATATAAATATAGTTAGTAAATAATAAATAAATATTCACAACAACAAACATATTTTGAACCACAATGCTGCAGTAGGCTTAACGATAAAAAAAATCATCCACGTTTGTCAAAGTGGTTCAAAACACTCATACACCAAAACCATATTATATTATTTTTACAAAATGATAGGTACTTCAGAAAATTAAAGCATTTGTGCTGGATTGCACAAATATTTTATAGCATTATGTTAAACGGATCTTTGAGTATTTGTCGGTAACTTAAACATAACATAAAACAAACCATTGGTTAATTTAATTTCAGTGAAATGTTAACAAAATGTTTGTGCTACTCTGTATTTTAATAACTTTATCATTACAAAACTTGTTACGATAATTATTTTACGAAGAAAAGTCGAATTTTACCAACAATATTATATACACAACAGACAATAAACTAGGTAGTATTTACATTATCGATTCGATTTAATTTTAAATGCATACAATTAAAATTAACAAATGCTTTAAAAGCTCAGCGTCATATATGGCTAGGTACTCATAATACTCGTTGGTCACTAATTAATAAACAAGATCTAATTATAAATATAAATGCATATTATTTAATTGCAATGCATATTTTATTATAGTATTATAGAAACACATGAAGCAAACGAATCAATATTATGAAATACGATTATTCAAGGATGCACTTATTTCATGGGATATATAATTTTTTATAATTCTGTATCTTCATCACGGGGGTCGACAAGTAACCTTTGAAATTTGAATGAGTATTAGTTTCATAATGACAGACTTTATTTTTAAGAAGACGTTGTACTCACACGTATCTCGCTATCTTACTAACGCGTAAGGGATAACATAACAAAACATAAATGTTCAGTAATTCCAATTTTGTGTTGTTAGCTTAAACATTAAAGTAAATTTACATATTATCAAACTTAAATGCAAGAACATTATTTGTATTCTCTCTTTGTTTTTACGATATTTTAATTTTAAAGTGAATTATGAGCGTTTTATTAAAATTTGAAAATTCTCATCTCATTCAAAATTAAAGTATGTTAAAACACAACGATATAATACAATTATAATGTTTAAATACATTTGAGTTTGAACACATTATCGGAACTGTAAAACACAAACATGCTATGTTGTCCATGAGTTAGACAGATACAACATATAAGGGGTTGCACATAGAAAATTTTAAGTTCAGAAGAATATAGCTAGTTCACTTTATTATTAAAAATAACAGGATAAAATGGATTCTTCTGAACGTAAGATTTGGTAATTTGGATACATTTACTCCAAATAAATATTGAAACTTTAAAACTGTTATTAAAAAAAAAAAAACTCATTGACTTCAATAAACGTTTTTACCATTAATATTTTACTAAAAACCATACCAACAAATTGGCTATTTTGAATATTTTCAAGTTAAATATTTCTATAACAAAAGTAATTTATTCTTATAAACAATTTTAAATTACAGCTTGTGAACATTTTTAAAAGCTATAAAATAGTATCCTTTGAGGTATTATTATCAACCCATTTGAAAATATAATTAAGTAGTCAGAAAAAAGAAAAAAAATATGTTGGAGTAAATTCTAAATCAAATTAATGATAAAATTGAATAGGTTATAAACAATTTTAATAATGTATGAGTAATGTAACTTATGTAATTCTTAATTAATTTTAAACATAATATTTAATGTTATAGTATCGATCGTGACTAATTGCATGCCACTTATTAAATTGCTGTTGGTATAAATATTTGTAGTAAAAATCGATTATTAAATAGGTATTTCCATAAAAAAAATATATATAGTTGTAATCGAACGTTTTAAAAATAAAAATTTTTAACATATTAATTTAATTGATGAATTAAAATGTATTTTCTTTGAAAGTTCTTAAATATTTTATCTATAAAAAACAATATTTACCTGAGTAAGAAGAATTAGACGTCTCGTGTAATTTAAATGTGAACGGTATGTGGACTTTCATCATTTTCATCTGTGGTATCCTTTGTTGAACAGGATGTACTGCATTACCACCAAACATTAGTTCTTCGCCGTGCAGCCAAAATACCGTCATATTCCTAAAATGTAAACAATACAAAACATTTATTCTAGGATGACAAATTTAAATCAAAAATACTTTATTAAGACCTTCCAGAATATAAAGCATAATTTATTGGTTAGTTGTCTCTAGTCCAACGATTAACACAAAACTAAGTTCATTGAACGATTATTTGGTACCCATATAAACTATTAACGAGGTCAATGAACAGACATCGAATATAATTTTCCCAAACCTTATAATTTACTTAAACATAAAATATAATACAATATGTCGTAAGTAGTGAATGATTATTTAAATTAATAGTAGGTAGGTAAGTTAAAATATGGTAATACAATAATTATTGTTTAATTTAAGAACTTTAATGAAAAAAAAAAATCATTTATTTTAAAGATATAATCCAGTAAACAGGTTATTGATCTGGTTATTGGCCGTACGCAATATGTAACGTGTCAAATAACCTACTACAAGATGTAATGTGGGTTGCACAAAATTGTAATACTTTTATAATAAAAGAATAACCGTACTGTACATGGGCATAGTTAGTCATAATTATCTCAAGTTTAGGCGAGCAAAGAAGTGAACCAACAATTTTCGGGTAACTCAGTTCATCGAAACCTTACAAACTTATTACTAATTAGTAACTACCTACTCGTTTGAATTCAAATTTCTATAAATTTCTATAAATTTACATTTTTAAAAAAATTAACTTTTTTATAACTTTAAATTATGTAAAGAAATATATAATATGACGTAAGGTACCTATATTTAATTTATACACTTATTTATTTATTCTGATTTAATGAAATGAACAAATATTACAATTTTCTTTTATATAGATATAAATGTTATACATTTTGGCGGGGTCACTGCTTATGGAAATAAATAAATTAAGAGGGGGTCACATGGTTCACAAAAGGTTCCTATCCACTGGTATAAATATACCTCGTATACGCAAATATGGTCTATAGACATGAATACACTAATGATATTATAATTTTCAAATGTTGTACTTAATTAATTGTTTTAGTTAGTTATATTTATAAGTTATAACTAATATAAGGGCACTAGTACAAACGTAAAATAGTAAATAATAAACTAGGCATGTACCTATCTATTATATATTTATATTCAAATTACTAGTAATATTATCCACATAAATTTAGTAGTACAATTAATATAATAAATAGGTTATCAGCTACTAGTTATTCAGCTTAAAATCTATTATAAATTATTAACTTTAACTATATTACTTAAAAATGTTGTTAACTTAGTATAATTTGATAAGTACTAGAATGGAAAATACTATTGTACATTTTAATTCATAAATCATTTTCACAACTATTATATAAATTATGTAGGTATGTGTTTAATAAAAAATCCAACAATCATAACAGCAAATACGTGGACAGCAAATTAAGACGTGATTTTGACCCCACTTGTAATGGCAATTTAATTTATTTATTGCTTTATTACTACAACAGTGAATATCACTTTATAAGTTGTCAAAGAAAAGGGTTATTAAAACCAATCAAAAATCAGTCAAAATAACTGGGTAATTCGCTCTACTGTTTGTCTGTAAATTGTAATGGTAGACCTACAATATAAAAATGTTTTGCGTATGTATTTTCAATATTTTTAGAATACAGTATACCTAATACAAACTTATGAAGAACCTTGTATTCATTTTTCAAGTCTTAGATATTTGATTTGATGAATTTTTAACTGCAAAATTATTTGTGCATTTTCATGATTTCATTGAATTATATCAAAATTTGAATTTAAAAAAAAAATTGTACCTGGGTATTTTTCGATAATTCTTGATTTCAGTAAGAACTACTTAGGAAAAAACTTGTACCCATTAAATTTTCAAATTTGTTGACCAAACATTAAAATGGTTATATATATTTTTTTTTAAATTTAAAATAGAAAATGTACAATCTGTTACATATGTACAATGAGAAAATAGGATAATTACGGAAAATATTTACAAGACGACCAAGTATGAGGCTGTCCAGTGATAGAACCCTCATAAAATGGTTATTAACATATTATATAAAAAAAATTAAAATAAGCAAAAAATGTTAAATGTTTTTAAATAGCACAAAAAGAGCCAATATATTTAGAAAATACTAATATAAATATTTAGTGAAAATATTAATTCATCTAAGGTTATTCATATTGGAATTACAACAATTATTGGTGTGGCGTACATAACTATCTTGTTTTTCCCAATTACTAATAAAACTATTAAAGCAATTTTTTCTATTATAAAAATTGTCTTTTGATAGGTATATAAAAAAAAAGAAAATTGTTAAACTAATAGATTCATTGTTCCGCTCATAATCTAAAATTATTTTGTAGACTTTCTTTTTTAACACAGCATTTAGTTTGCAAGTTTCGTCTAATTCTTCATTAATAATATCGCTTACTCATTAGTCATTATTATTCACCAATATTTTATATTTTCCGTTATTTTGTCTCTTAGTATTCGTAACCAATAGAAATTCCAAAACACATACACTATTTTAAAATATTGACCTAAAAAATAATTTGATATAAATATATTGATGCTCCGTTATGTTAAAACTAGAAACAATATCATTAACTATACTGTACAAGCCTCGGTACAAACTATATGTAGTTTTAATAGCAAGGTCAACGTAAGTTAAGCTCACAAAAATAATTTGACATGATGAAAAAAATGTCGTCTTAGTAAAAATATACATTTAATTACATTATAACCTCGATTATGACTATTTAGTAAATCTAAAAATTTAACTTAATTTAACCTATTTTTTTTATAAAATGTAAATACACTTTTAAGAAACTAGGTTAAATTTATTTCATATAAGCATAAATTAAGTTTAGGGAAATTTAAATAAAATCAAAAATTGTATTAGTTACAATTTTAATCTATGATTATATTATTATACTATAAAATATCTATTGAACGTGTCTTAAATGTAATGTCAACAATAATCTTTAGTATCATTCATATTAATCTGCAAACGTGATTTACCTAATAAATATTGACACAATAAAGTTGTTTTTAAATAGGGTTTTTTTTGTTTATAATTTGTTTTAATTTTAAAATTGGACTTTAACTAATTAAGTGAATAGACTATAATATTACGATGTACCTATATTATTTTTTAATGTAGAATAAGTTTGGTTTTAAATAAAATTATCTAACCTTTTCATTTATAACAAATAACCCTTAATAATTCATCTATTTGAAATATTTAATTTTTAGGTCTGATTTTATAAATGATTGAACCTATTTTATGTATAACTTAAAACTATAACATGACTAACACATAGAAAATCGAGTAAAGAAGACATCAGTGTTAATTTAAACTTTTTTAAGAGAAAATGTCGTGTGACTATCTTCATTTAACTCAGCGAAATAACTAGTACCTACCTAATTCAAATTTTGAATTAATTGAGAACCATTTAAACTTATATAATATCACTATTTAAAAGCGTGTTCAAATATATAAGGTAGGTAAGCAAATTATAGGTATATTATTATTAAAATATTAAAAACATATAGTTTCCTTGCTCTGCTTATAGAATATAAAATTACATGGATATTTGTTGTATTATTGTATTATGTCATGACAATTACAATTCAAGACTATGTTACTATGTTACTATTGTTACTGCTGTGGTGGTCAAAAATAATATTTCCAGTTTGGACTATCCACATTAGCTTAAACTAGCCTACTAGTATATCCATAATGTTCATACTATATAGTGTTAAGTCGTTTACACTGATGGACGTAGATTAACAGATACTGTAATATAGTTTTTGAACACGATAAATACTTTTTATTTGTAAATAATTAATAAGCTGAAAAAGTTATATCATTCAATTATTTAAAAATAGGTAGCTGCAGGTAGGTACCTACATAAATATTGTTTTTGATGTTTCAAGAATTATTTAATTTGTATACATATTAGTACTGTATACAAAATAAATATAACTTATCTAATTAAAACGACGACTATCAGAAAATAAATTGGATAAAGAACATCAATATTTGGTTAGACTGTCATTTAAGTGTAAATATTTGTATTTAGTCATGACCAGAAGTTTTCATGAAATATCCGAAAAAATTAAACATTTACTTTCAATATCTTTCATTTTTATCAGTTAATGGAATACGTAAATCAGCAGTTCGTTATTTTAAATATTAAAAACAAATTAACTAACTATTAATACCAAAGAGATAGCCTTCACATTTTCCTCTAGGAAAATTAACAAGAAATTAATATCTGTTAAATGAAATCTTCAATTAAGTGAAACATTAAAAGTAACATTACAATTAAAATTAAACAATAATTAAGTAAAGCTACCTACAAGGTCACAAAACTAAAAAAAAATTATTAGTTATATATTAGTTATAAAAACTTAGTTAGTAAATACTAAAAAGAACCAAATATCCATATGCCAATAAAAAAAACAGCGTTCTACATAGGCATTTTTACATTTAAACATAGTGCAATATTTAAGTTTTCAATTAATATTACTTAACTAATAACATAGTAAAAAAAAACATAGATTTAAAATTAAATGTGTGGGCTCGAAGAAATTGAAATAGATAATTATTAGGAAATTACTTTAAAAAGTAAAACATAATGAAACACATTTAATTTAAATTCGACACCATCATCAGTAATAAAAAACACTTATTGAAATAATTAGTAAAATATATAATCGAGACGTCAACTTAAAATGTAACAATAAATAAATTAAAAACAGAAATATAAATTTAACTGGTGGTTGAAAAAACACCCTAAATGTAACCAAGAGTAATGGCTCCGCATAAGTACAATAGGAATGTGTTTTACAATACAAAAATATCTTTTCACTTCATTTCGAATTAGTAATATTACAAGCACTTTAAAAATCAAAAAATCAAAATGTTAACCTTCTATCGAAACAAATAATACACCTCAATTGAATTTAGTGGCACCGAATGAAATTAAAACTGGCATGTCAAATAGTTTGAACTTTGATTGGCCCACCCACTTATTCAAATCACTGCGAAACGGGCTCAACTAATTATAGATATATATAAATAATTTCATGAGATATTTTTATCTTTAATACAATTATAGGAGAAAGACTAGGAAGTATACTTTATTATTTAACCCTCGATTTTACCCAACCAATTTTTAAGGCAGTTCAATTGAACTACCTGAAGTACTTGTTCGGGGCGGGTGGACCTCAAGTTCAAAATTTCAAATACCTACTCCATAGCGTGGCATAGTCCATAATATAATATAAACTATATTATATAGTTTAATTTGTTTCTACCCTATAGCGATGGGACACTGCAGTTCATATTAGGATTCCACATTACATCACATAACCCTTATAGCGTATACTGCCTTCAACAATGTTTTACAACTCCCCTGCAACTCCATAAAGATTTTTTTTGTCAATTTCACGGAAAATATTTATTTACTGGACATTGATGCCATGAATGTCAGCAACGGGGCTATAAAATTACTACGCCGTGCCGCCATCGGCTGTTAACGATGAGCGAATCAGTTACATATTATGTATACCTAAACATCTATCAGAAATAGAAAGTTCACGGTTAATAACACATATGGGAGGGTCAACGTTCTATACCAGTTCAGTCGGTATTGGTATTGTGCATGGCATAGTCATATAGTATATAGCTTAGCAGTTATGAAAGGAGTTGTTTAACCTGGCCAACAACTATCTCATATAATAATAAATTATGACCACGATTGTCAAAAAAAAAGTACGAACTACGTACTGTATTCGTATATTTGTAAATAATCGCATTTATTAATACATAATGCATAATATATAGTAAAGAAAAAATTTAAAAATTGATGAATTGTTTACAACAAAATAATTTGCAAATTTTCACAATGTTGACGAATTTTGTCAAAATTTAAACTACAAATGCCTATAAAAAAATCGTGCTGATATATTTTCGATGTAGGTATTTCAATTATTATTGTATAAGAACAACTTATGAGAAACCTCGTATAACATTTCCAAATTTTTTTATCGAGAAAAAGACGTTTAAAGACATTTAAAAATTAGATTTTATCTATAAAATACCAACTTTAATATTTGGTAAAAATCTCTACGTTTGTTCATATTATAATTACAACTAATAAACAAAATTAATTTTGTTAAAAACTAATTTTGCGTAAATATTCTCGTTATCCGAAGATAATTTTAGATTATTTGAGCGGAGCGATAAATGTTTTGATTTTGCATTGATGTGATTTATTATAATTTTGTGATTATTAACACCTTTTGGAGCAGTAAAAAGAGTTTATATTTAAACGTTTGAAATATAAATTTTGACAAATTTCGTTAAAATCATGAAAATTTGTATAGGTATTATTTTGTTGTCAACAATTTATAAAATGTTTAATTTTTATAGCTAATATAGACTTTATAATTTAAGGTTAGGTGAAAAAATATAATATAGATATTTAAACTATGAATAGCAATTATAATTAATTTGTTGTAAAACTTTTACGTGCGTTATTATATTTTATATACCCATACGACATAGTCAAAACATATAGATACATTTTAAGCTATTGCCTATTTACGCACCACGAACCTGAACACATCATTCTTCGATATAATGGTATTGATTCAAAAGTTAAGAATAATAATAAATTATATAAATATTAAATACATTAGGTATTACACTATTATATTAATTAAATATTAATAATACGTATAATAAATACAATGATTTCGGTAAAAATTAAATCAACCTACAGTAATACATTCCTACTAATTGTAAAATGAATTACTTAAATATCAATATCAAAAAACATAGCATGCAATATTAGTAATAAACTTAGTAATATTAAATGTTTTTAAGGCTGACGACCAACTTCGCTCAGAATCGTTTTTCGTATGCAATGATTTATCTTTGAATTCAAATTAAACACATACATTACAGTGACGAGGCACACTCGATACTTAGGCACTGAACTGTAGCAGAGCGGTTACCTACTTTCCCCCTATTGTTGTTGTTTTTTTCCGATTACTTTAAAAATGAATGACAGTTTTTAATTTTGACACCCAAAACTCCATTTAAACATACATCATTGTAAAACCAATACATTCGTTTAAAATGCAAAACAGCATATGATGATCCAGCCATGTTTTTTATTTATTAAATTCTGGTTTTACAATGATCTATTTATAAATAATTGTATTGTCTAAAGGCAGATTTCAAACTAGAAAAAATGGATCAATCTTCAATATTGAAGGTTGTTTCTGGTAGCGAATTGTTTTGAAGTCAAAAAGCTCGAAAATGTAATACAATGTTTAAGTTTCTTATAAGTAATAACTTTTAAGTTGTTATAGCAATTTAAAATATCGAAGATATTTCAATGAATGACCAGGTACACATAAACTTTTCTACACAGCAGAGCAACTTCCTTAGTTTTCGTTTATTTGTTTGGATATTGCAACTAGTCGACTCAAAAATAATATAATATTATGTTGTCCGTTATTTGTTTACAATCGAACTAGCAGCGACGGAGACAACATTGGACACCCATGAATAAAATAAATAAATAAACAAAACTCGTAATTCCACCGGTGCGAAACAACTTTCTTTCCGATCCCGTTGCGAAAATCTACGATGACTTCGGCGGCTGTCGCTCGCGTGCGTCTCAAAAACTATCGTGTGACGTGTCGTTTTTCCTTAGAGAGTGATGTCCTCGCCGATTTAAAAAAGAAAAGACAAAAAACCGTAAACCGCTCCGTCGACGTTACTCGTAAACATAATATTATAAACATAATATATTATTACGCATTATTATAACATTATTACACTCACACGCCGCGACTGCTTAACAATGATATAAATATAAAATAATATTATAATGACATTTTCGTTTTGAAACTTTACCTCAGCATCATCCACGCGAATATTATCGTATAATACACGTATCATTATTACACGCACATGCACGCGAATACGTGTCTTTCGTACGAATTACGCAACACAACACACAGATTTTGCATACAAATTTAAGGGGGGCGGTCGGCCGCCGATCGGTCGACCGTAGTCGTCGGCGGTATTATTATTGTTGGTTGGTTTTTTTTCCTACATTTTTGTTCACTACTCGTGATTATTATTTTGACCTCGACGACAACGGCGAGCGAAAATTATTCTTTTTTTCTAAACGTGCGTCGTCGTTGTCGATTCATTGGACCATTGCCGCCGTACATCGCGATGTATATAATATACGATATAATAATAATAATATTATAGTGTATTAAGCATGAACACGGCCAGCCGCACGGTATAAAATAAATTCGTGACGATACAATAGCGTAAAATATTTTTATTATTGTTACCACCAATAGATATTTTTTTCGCTACGATCCCACAGGGCCGTAAGGCATCCTCATAATATTATATTATTATATTATTATATTATTATTATCCTCTGTAAATGGTATCGAATTATCCATACGAAGAAATGCGTGTACACGATGCTCTGTCGTTTCGGGATCGTCGCCTGCAGAGAAATAATAATAATAACAATAATGAAAATAATATAATACAATATGATGGCAGGGGAATGACAGACTTGTATATATATATATATATACAATACCTACGGATGGAAAAACTCGGGGAAAAACTCTACTCTTTTTTTCTTTGCACATTTTTACGGTAGGATTTTCGTGAATGCACTAGGGACATTGGGCAACTATATTTATTCCTCCCTACATTCGAATTCACACAATAATCGAAACTCTTTTTCGTAATTGTGTTCGTTGTTTTATAACTCTACAAAAGTTTGACAAAAAATATCCCATAGACCATAAGTAGGAAAAGAAAAATAATACTTTTTGGGAATTTTTGATTCTATATGTTAATTTAAATAAGTATTAACGCAGAAAAACACTGAATTGTATTCGAAATAAATCGTTCAAATTTATTTATCGGACGCCATAAAACATGACCAAATCTACGTCTATATCATCACAGATGATAATGACATTTGCTAGGAGAATTTTTGATACACAAAATACATACACACCGTACCCATTTTAAACAATATTTTTGATTTGATTTTCTTAATTAGGAAGAAATATGAGAATCACAAATAAAATATATCAATGACATATCGTATTGGAGAGCCTACTAAAATATTCTTTATAGGTTGGTACTTAGGTTAGGTAGGTACTTAGGTATACACCATTAAATCAGATATCAAAAAACGAATTAGCCCATATGTACTTGTTGCAGCCCACGGGATTTTCTTAGTAGGTCGCCGGTAGTTGTCAATAATTAGCGATGGTAATTGCCAAATAATTGCCTCTCCTCCTTCTCAAAACTCCTCGCCTGACTCCTATTACAATTATAGTCCCAAATAATTTCGATCTGTTTAAAAATGTTACAAGTATTATATCTTCAATGTTCGAGGTTCGTAAATAATAATATGTAAAGTTTGTGGACATAAGTACCTTACCAAAGGTTATCAACACATACATCACGATATTATGGTATTGTAGTTATTTAGTATAGAGTTTATAATGAATAGTGATAAGTGATAACTGATAGATATTGAGTGCTTGGAAAGTACATTTATATAATATATATATGTATAATATGTATATGTATTATGTATGTGTATATAAAATATATAATATTTTATACCAGTTTAAGCATAATCACCCTAGTTGAGAAGTACGGTACTATTTTATTTAGTCTTATTTATAATATTGTTATTATTTTAAACTTAGCTTGCATCGAAGTCGGGTGGTACTACTGAGTGCCCTCCAAATATTTATTAGTCTCGCTACGTATATATTACCTTTAATCAAAATTATTTATTGTACTTAATATGTATAGATTGTAATAATATTTAAATAAAAAAAAAGCTTGCATCGCGAACGTTTTATACTATACGATTTTTTTTACCAATCCTATACAATCTTTTAACATTAAATTTACAAAAGGACCTATTTAGATTGTTGCAGACAAATAATACTGTTATAATATTATATCAAGAAAATACCGTTAGAATTCACAATGTTAAACAGAATCTTGTTTTATTTTACCGTATGAACACCACTATAATACTAGTCTCGAAAAATTAGCATTTTAACCCGTTTCACGAAAACTCGACCGGTGGTTCATAAAATATAAACCTCGTTGTACCACTTGTATCACGAACGACAGTAAACTCGAGTTTATTCGACAATATATTTTAGCCGCATTTTAGTACATTTTAGTTACCATAATTACACTATTACAGTGTTTTAAATACAGTTAGGCAGTTAGCTATAAACATTCTTGATTTACCTATCTATTCCAAATTCAATTTTTTCTATTTTTATCCTAATCCCGAAAATCCTTAAACTAATTTGGCACAATTTGGTTAACCCTACCGAAAATAAACAGTTATTTATTTAGGAATTTATAAGCAAGTACCTACCTACCTAATTCTATACCTACAACATTAAATATTTGCTTTTGTATAGGTATTTTATTTAGTTACTCACTTTTTTATTTGTTTTTTTTTATAGATATGAAATAATTAGTTATTACTCGAGGTATTACTCACACAATTATATATAATTGAACACGTTTATAAAACTGTATTTGTTTGTAAGTTATAACTATAACTATTTATTTTTTTAATGAGATTAATTATTACTGAACATAAATAATAATATAATCATTGATTACCTAAGTAACTACGGGACAATAATTTATACTGATCTTCTAGAACAAACCTATCTACTATAGAGATTACTCTTATCACGGCTACGTCAGCACTGATATTGTAACCTCATAATACTATCAGAATATTATAATATTCAAGACCCGCAATTATTACGATCACTGTTTAACTATGTACAAATATACAATGTTATCGTTTGAACACAGTACCTAAACAACACACAATATTGTTATCTAGTATTTTGAAATATCGCATTATAAAGGTGCAACGTTCACACGTTTATGCTACCTACAAATTAAAAATGAACGGAATAGAAAATGCAAAAACATGGTCGCTAAAAATATTCAAATATATGCATAGGTACCTATTAAACGACAACATATTTTTATCAAAATCGCACCAAACGTAGTGCGGAGTGTTACACTAATACACTGTGTGAACGTCGTCAAGTCAGGTCTGTCCATGAAAAGTGAATGCAACCAGAGAGTGTAGGTAGATATTAATATACTTAATGTGATGTTATTGAAAGTTTAGCGCTACGTTATCATCTTGACATATTTTATACTGTGGAAAACATAGTGGCTGATGGATTACTATTTTCTCCCCACAACACAATAACTTAGGTCATTTTACGCACCTTATTGCACCTACACAATATACAATGTAATATAGACATAACACCCAATTGTAAATACGATTGGGCCGAGCTTACGACAAAAACATATTGACTAGCCATTCTGCCTAGAACCTAACCTAAACATTATCACGATACCTAATCATAGGTACCTGCTGGCTGCTGTAATAACGTGACCGGCGGCGGACTTACCTCATGATCAGCAGGAACATGGCGCAGAAGCACATGAGCACGGCTAAAACAGACAGAATATTGGAGAACTCTGCCACGGACACGAGCATCGCAGTCATGGCGACCAACATCGCGCGGCCGATGAGCGTACTAACGATTGACGGTGGTGGTGTGCTGTGCTGTGCCGACCTGTGGTCGGGTCAAGACAAAAAACGAAAAATCCAAAAAAATTTAGATAAAAACAAACGCACCTGGCACCTCGACGGCCGTTTGCTATGAAATTATAATATTATTATCTCGTGTACCTATCGCGATTAGCCGGATGAGGTGGAAAAAAGCCGTTCGGGGGGTACGGGGGAACCCCGTGTTCCGATCAGTCTAACTCATAAAAAACGCGATAAACGGTGAGAAAAAACAACTGATGACGACTGGACGCGCACCGGTTTCTATGGAGGTTGGACGGGACGAACTGACGCGGACGGGGACGAACAATCGAGAGAAAAAAAACAAAATACCACAGTCTTGTAACGCGGAAAAACGTCTATTTTCGATCAGTTCTCGATGTCTGTCTGTCAATCGTCGGTCGGTTGCAAGCAACTCGCGCGCGATATGCTGTAGCGTGGCCGTACACCGTCTCGTCCGGACTGCGGTAGTGCGGTCGGTGTAGCGCTGCACGCACGCTCACTCGGACGCACGCGCAGACACACGCGAGCACAGAAACACTACCACAAAGAACGGTGGCGGTGGCGGCGCGCGTCGGTTACGGCGATAACACAAGTCATAAAACACTCGCACAGGCGCGACGGAACGCAACGGAACGCAACGGTAACGAAAAACGGGATGCGGCCCGCCCGCGTGCGTTCGGCGTTGGTAGTCTCGATCACGGGTGTCACGGTGGCGGCGCGGGGAAATGTGAACACCGTCGCCGTCGGCGGAGAAGAGTGCACGGCGGTATTCACACCGCGGCCGTGCCTGTCCTATACGCACTCGACTGTGGGTGAGTGGTGGCAACCGGTGAATGTGAAAGCATAGCGCCGCCGCCGATGCTACGACGGCGGCAAACGTCCCACCCCGTCCACCGAACAGCCATCACCCGTCGAACGACGAGTCGTCCGCACAACCGGCGGGTAGAACGTGTGGCGGATGGTGGTCGTCCGTCCCACCACGCGAGGCTGCGGTACCGGACGCCACCGGCATATACATGGCATTATAATATTTTATATTACACCGCGTACCGACACGTGACGCACGTGATTCGTATAATATAATTATTATTGTAGTTGCACTCGACGTGGGTTTGTCCATGACGAATCATAATAGTTTTGGGGGGGGGGGGGGAGAAGGAGGCATTCACCTAACCGTCTGGATCCTTTATTATTTTTTTTTTCATCCTACAGAGTAAATAATAAATGTGCAGGTAACGACGTATGAATCCTTCTAACCCTCCCCCGAATCATTAGAAATTGATCAAGGAATATGAGCAGCTGCACTACTCAATTAAAAATTAAAATATCTTCAACGATTGAAATACGAACACTCTGCAGGGTAAACGACAGTTCATTCCCGTCACATAAATTATAATTGAGTTTTGTCTGTTTTCGTCCAGCTATCGTGCAATCCAACAAATATTTTTTAATGAATGTCTGCATATCAAAATTTCACAAAATTTGTTATTTACGTGTAAAATAACGATTTCTCATCAAACGATTTTCTTATTTAACTTAAAAACCAGTTAGGGGAAAGGTGTCCAAAGAAGCCACCTTAAGGTTCAACACAGTGTCACACTTTAAGAATTTATTTTTTTTTTATGAAACCTTCAAGATTGTCTAGTTAAACTTTCAGGAATCATAATTTCCAATCAGAGACTATTTTAAACAAATAAATAAAAAGTTACTTTCATTTTTTTAAAAAGTACAAAATTGTTCACTTTGCCTACCTAGGTGGTTAGTCTATGTCCATTTTGACCACCGGTTTAAAATGTATATTATAATTTTGGGGTTTCATCAATTGCGCCGAATTTGGGACATTACCTGCATAGTATACAACTATTGCGCCGGTATAAAAAAGGTATATCAAAATGGTATACATCTATTGCGCCGGCATAAAAAAGGTATATTAATAAGGAATACATCTATTGCGCTAGTATTAAAAAAGTTATATTAAAAAGTAAATTTAAATAAAAATAATTTATATACATATATTAAATATAAGAGGATGATGTTCATGTTTAATTTCTTCAAATAAAATTGTAGTTTTACCCTCATCTACGTACAGCTTAGAGTTGCAACTTTTGTGTGCGCACCGCCATTTATGCCCTTTTTTGGTAAGTTCCTTATAAGAAAATGTATAATTTTGGTAAATAATAAATATTAGTTCTTTACCACGTTCACTTAATACTATTCCATTATAAATTTAAGCACGAGCCACGACAACTAAACGAACGACTATACAAACAACGCG
>NC_042493.1:64797106-64812383 GCF_005508785.2 Acyrthosiphon pisum | reverse complement strand
TATGATATAATAACTACACTTTTTTTCATTCGTTTAAATTTCAAATTTCGATCAAATTGATCAAAATCACAAACATTTGCAAATTATGTTGTAGGTAATTAAAAATGTTTAATTTTTATTTTTTAAGGCTTGAAAATTTAATTCAATTTTCGTCATAAATAGTTGTTTATACTCAATGGTATTAGGTACCTAGATAAAAATGAAAGTTTTTATAATTTACATAAAATGTCAAACTCTCAAACACTTTAATATGGTCAATGTCAGAGATGGAAAATAATATATTATAAAATGTATTGAACCCGCAGCGGTTAATACTAAACTCCCACTACAAGATATTATAACCGCAAATTGTATTGATTTAGAATCATCCCTTAATTTATAAGAATTTTTGTCGGCCGTTTAAAACCCAATCGCAATGTGATAATAAAATTACATCTCATACTTTAGATTTTTATAGAAAAATATTGTAAAAAAAACTTGAATTAAGTATTGAAGTATCTGAAATTAAAATATATAATGATATATAAGTAATAGGTATACCTACTATAAGTAAAAACAAATTAAGAAGATTCACATACACCTTCTCAAATGTCGATCATCTGACAACAGCAAAATTAATAATATTATGATCAGATGGGAAAATATATATTTTAAAATGAAATATCTATAGTATTATAGTAAAAAGAAAATTAAACTTAAAGATAATAATAAATTATCTCGTAAAGAATTGAAATCAAAAAGGATGGCTGGGCGCCTAGGCAACATTTTATGAGTTATGTAGTAAATATGTAAACAATTTTAACATCGATAAAATTGAAAAAAAAGAGTTATGAAAGAAACTTACTCACGTATTCTAATATTATTATGCTATAAAAAATAAATAATATTTGATTTTCAGTCGTTCTAAATTTATCATATAATTAAAATAACAATTTATAGTTAATGGTAAGTAAAAAAATTCAATTTTACAAAATACATAATTTGTATTACCTACGACCTACCAAAGATACGGTTCAATAGCTCTTCTCCACATTCCACATCAAATTCCTAGTATCTCCAAAACATTTAACCAATAAGCAATATTGGGTATTCATAAAACATCTAATGCTAATTAATACTAATACTAACAAAGACAAATATATACAAAAAATTTAGTGAAAATTGAATAGTTTTTTACTTTCCTAAAAAACGTGTTGTTTACGAGGACGTAACAATAATATACACAACTTGTGCATAATTGAAATTTTAATTTTTTACGGAATTAGATATTTAAAAAGAAAATAATGATTTTATAAATATTATTATTATTCATAGGAACTTAAAAGTTTTTACCATACCGTAGGTATACAGTATATTATTATTTACACGACATATATAGTAACTGAATGTATTGATTTTACAATGATGTGTGTGTTTTTTTTTTCATCAAAGTTTGGGGCAGTAACTTTTCTTTGATGATATTTAACAGTATCTTGTTCGATGAGAAAGTGAGTCTAGTTGGTGCATTCAGGAGGTTAAAATTTAAAATTCCCAAATAGTTTTTAAAAATACCGGGAAAAAGAAAAATACAAATTAAGGAAAAACGAAAATTTTTACCTAAAATAGGTTTTTGACAAAATCGATTTTGGTTTTTGTGTAACTCTAAATAAATGGCCGCAGATACATAAAATTTTCACCAATTAATTATATTTGCATTTTCTATACACGATAAATTTTTCAAAATATTTTGATTTCTTTTGAACTGATTACGGACATTTTCAGTTTCCAATTTTATTAGTTTTTTCTTCTTTGAATGTCAATAAAAAATGTTGTTGAGTTAAAATACTTGAAAATTTAATACAAGTCTCCTAGTATATTGTTACAATGAAATTTAAAAAATATATATTTAAACATCCTTAGCCACAGTTTTTTTTTATAAGCATTTAAAGTTCAAAAATTGACAAAATACGGAAAAATCACGAAAATTATAGCAAATTATTTTAAGTTTGAAATTCTTAAAAAATGCTCTTTTTAAATCTATAATTTCTAGTTCCAATAATTTACACAAATATGTAAACAATTGAAATTAAGATATATTTTTTTTAATGTGTATAATGTATATTGCCAATTAGTGATCGTTATCGAGTTCGACGTTAATTAAATACATAAGTAAACTCATTAGTTATTAGTCACTTTATTAATATTTCTTATAGTTATAAGTTATAATTTATATAGGAATGAGTACCTATATAAAATATAATTATTTATAACAATAAACAATAATAAGGTATACCTTAATATTGGTCTTGGTCTTGGTCTTGGTCTTGGCCTTGCGCAATACTCTTCCAAGACTCTTGCTAATTTCACAAAATAGATGAAAAAAAACTAAATACCTGTTATAGTGTTATAGCTGTGTGTAGGTTTTTTGCTATGATCTTAGATGAAACTTAAATCCAATATATTATATAGTATATTAATAATTCAAACATTAACAAACAATTTAATTTTTATTATACTCGTTTAAAACTCCGCATTTTAAATTATGCTTATATTATTTTACTTGTGTTTGTATTTAATGAATCAATTTACCAGCATAATTAACTTCCTATTATATTTATAATAAATATCAATGGGCTATTAGTTATTACTAATTAATAATTACCAACTATTAACCAATATAATGCTTATAAAAATTAAATTGTTTTTTTTTTTAATGTTCACTCTAATAAATAATAATATTAAAAAAAAACTGTATGGTTTGTTCCAAACATTAAATTGCTTAATAATTATAGTTGTTATAATGATAATATTTATTATTTATAATTAAACTTTTATTCTTCTGTTATTCACACCAGTGTCCAGTAATCAGTATAGTATATAGTATTAAAAGTTTCTTTTAATATAATATATTGGCAATAAATAATATAAATCATATCGATTTTAGAAAAATAATTTTTCAGTATTTAGTATGAAACAATTATGTTATTTTGTAATATTAATTCCAATCATTTCTAATCTTTTTTCAATAATTCATCATTTCTTCCAATACTGATCAAATTTAATAACAATACAAATTATTTCTTATTATTTTCGTTATAAATTATTAATTAATGAAATCTAGATAAATTAATGTGTTTTCGGGAAAAATTTTTTTTGCAAGACTAAAATAGTGTCTTGGTCTTGTTTTGGTCTTAGTCTTGCAGCTTCAGTATTGGTTTGGTCTTGTTCTTGCAAGCCTAATCTTGGTCTTGGTCTTTCTAGACCAGTACCATCTTGGTCTTGGTCTTGCAGCAAGAGTCTTGCGAGATCACAAGACCAAGACCAATTTTGATCATCACTAGTCCAAAATAATTTGTCACTAAAAAATGTCGCCGCGTATGATTCCGACTTTATAATATTAATGAAATTATAAGGTGTGCTACGACGTCGGAAAAACCGGTATCATAATTGGTTGGTTGAAATGTGGTTAATTTTAAGTTCACACGTCACTGCACATGTTTTATAAAGATAGACACAATACAAATTGCCTGTCTAAATGTAGGCTACTACCGAAAATTACAGTTAACTTTTTTTTGTTGATATTAATAACAGTTGTACTTATTAGGTAACTAGCTGATCGCAATATTAGTAGGTAAGTACCTATATATAATAGGCGATTTCTATAAATGCATTATTTTTATTCATAAATACAGTATACTGTATAATACACCATATGTCCGTATTATTGTATTGCATTCCTATATGACTATATATAATGAAAAAATCTAGGTAATTCATATAATAATATTATGTACACAATTGTATGATTAAAATTAAATTAATCTAAAATCGCCATTAATGGTTATTAGGTAATAATTATTATATTCAATTATTGGGCATTACAGTATAAAACATACTTATCATATAGTATTATAAGTACCTATGTTTAATGTATTGTAAAACAAAATGATAGTTAGGTGTGTTGGTTGGTAAATTGGTCGTAAAAAATAAGGAACGCAATTGGTATACTGACCGTAAATATAAGGTGTGCAATTGGTGCACCAAGCCTATAAGCTAAAATTGCGTTGTAGACGCAACTGGTCCATTTCCGTAAAAGTTTGCTTCTTGAGTTCTTCCTAAACAGTTCTTATATGCAAATTGGTATGAAGAATTTGTGGTGGATAATTTATTATTGCTCATAGTAGGTAGGTACCTAATACCTATTGCTATTTTGAACTTCCTTAAACGTTAATAGTAAAGAAAATTAATTTTTTATTAAAAACAAACACAATAGTTAATAAGGTAATACTTATAGGTATAAACGTACATACTACCTACATTTTAACATTTTTTTAATTAAGTACCTACATTATAGTTAGTGAACCTACGTATAGTTTTACATTTTTAATACTGAATATAGAATTTTAAAATTTGATGTCTTATTTTATATTTTGTTTTTATTGTTATGACCTGAAAAGAGAAAATGTAATACAAGGTTAATTTATTCTTAGTTACTAAGCTATAACTAATATAACTATAAAATATATCAATAGTCGTTAGTCACATTTATTTTTAAGTATTTTTGCCAAATTTAATATCTTTACGAATAATAAAACTTTTTGTTTTTAAATAAGACTTTAAATTTTTACTTTTAAGACATGCAATTGTCAGTATTTGGCATATAATATGTCTGGCATTCATTTTATACGAAATGTGGTTACGTGATCGATCCTTACATCGGTCAAGGTGAAGATCATAATTATAGGTATTAGGTACCTATATATAGTATCTAGTTACGAATTTCGAGATGATTTATTTTCAGAATAAGTTATAGGTATACGGCCACCATGATTGTAATTTTAAACTTGGATATCTTTCAATCATTTCAATCTTGTAAAAAATAATTGTTTTCACCATTTTTGTTTATGAGTTATAGTGTTTATAATCTGACATTTTCCATTTAATTAAGGAAAAGTAAAAAGCTTATTTCATATTTATTTATTTATTTATTTATTTATTTATTTACAATACGGGTCAAGCCCAATTACATAATGTTAATACAACAATATTTTAAATATAATAATAATATTACAGTGAACATGTAAAAATAAAATAAAAATATCTGAAAATTCTATATAATAGAATTAATTAGCACAATATAACAAATATTAAAAGAAAAGAGAAGAGAAAAACAAAACCAATAAAAAATAAAAAATAAAATTATTTTTTATTAATAGTAATATAATAATAACAATTAGAAACATTAAAGTTACTGATAATGATAAATATCTAATTAAGAAATGATGGATCATTATTTTTCATACGCATCATTCTAACTATCGGCTGGTTTTCTAAATAATTAGTGTTAAATTTAGGTATAAGAAACGGATAAGTGTGTCTAATATAAGTGGAAGGAACTTTAAGGTTAATGAATGAAAGTAGTTCAGGAGAGTCAATCTTACCATCAATTAATTGCCTAAGAAAATTTAAACTAGTAGCTTGCCTTCTGTCAACTAAAGTACTCAAACCAAGTCTGTCCATGACAGGGATATAATCATGAGGAATGTGATCAATATTGAGAGTAAAAGCTGCATAATTAAGAAATTTCCGTTGAACCCGTTCAATTTGATTTCTATCATAAGCAGTATAAGGATCCCAGACAACAACACCATATTCTAAGATAGACCTAACAAAGGCGCAATATAACATTTTTATAGGGGGTCACTAATTTAAACTCCTGAAATATTCTTTTAACATAACCCAGTAATTTTAAAGCTTTACAACAAATTAAATCTAAATGAAAATGAAAATTCAATTGGCGGTCGAACGTGATACCTAAGTCTTTAACCATACTGTCCTCACGAGTTAAAGGTAAAGCATTTATTGCATATAAGCATAATTTATTCACTCACGGATTCTATAGAAAGACATAGTATGACATTTAGAGAAATTAAGATTCATCCCATGATCATTAGACCAGATAACTAAATTATTAAGATAATTTTGTAATAAATAACAGTCATTTAATGAATTGACCTTTAAAAATAATTTTAGATCATCAGCAAAAAGAAAAAAACGACTGTTAATAATGACATTTTTTATATCGTTAATAAATAATGAAAAAAGTAAACTAGAGAGATGACCTCCTTGGGGAACACCTGAAGTAGCATGAAAAAAACTAGACTTAACACCATGAATATCAACAATCGGTTTACGATCATTAAGATAAGAAAGAAACCAAGACAATAATGGCTCACCAAAACCCGATTTAAACAGAACTTTCATTAAAATAGTATGATCAACACGATCAAATGCTTTGGTGAAATCAGTATATATTACATCAACTTGATGAGAATTTTTAAAAGCATCAAAAACATAATTAGAAAATACAAGATTACAAGTGTTTGTTGAACGGCCAGTTCGGAAACCATGCTACTCCTCAATTAACATAGAATTAACAGATAGCTTAATTGAATGTTTGACTAATGAGTCAAATAGTTTGGCTATATGACTTAATATAGAAATAAGGCGATAGTTGGCAACGTCAGTAGGATCCCCTGACTTAAAAATAGGTATAACTGCATTAAGCTTTAATATTTCAGGGTATATACCTACATTTAAAGATTTACGAAATAAAAGCCACAATGGGTAAGATAATACTGAACGAAGTGTATATAAAAATTC
This sequence comes from Acyrthosiphon pisum, assembly GCF_005508785.2. Classification (NCBI taxonomy): domain Eukaryota; kingdom Metazoa; phylum Arthropoda; class Insecta; order Hemiptera; family Aphididae; genus Acyrthosiphon; species Acyrthosiphon pisum. Next base: position 64,805,741 of record NC_042493.1, on the reverse strand, counting down.
ACTCGAAAGTCCATCAGGACCAATTGACTTATCGCTACATAATTTAGACAGACCAGATTCAATATGACATACATCAAAAAAACAATTACTTGGGAGATCATAAAATAATTGAGGAGAACCTGTTTCATTATTTTCTCTACTAGACTAAGTGTAAACAGAGCTTAACTGTTTAGAAAAATATCTGAGACCTCCTTGTTATTGGTACTGAAAACACCGTCAAGATGAACAGTTCTAGGTATATCTTTGGTAGACTTATTTGACGCTATGCCTTAAACGTGGCATGGGATTTTCTCTTTAAAAAAACTAAATCAATTAAGTCTTTAGAAAACCAAGATGGGAAATTAGATTGATAATACAATTAACAGAAGGAACCCACTTAAGAACAGAGTAATGTAAAGCGTCATAAAAAGTGGACATAGCTAAATTAGCATCAAGAAAAGTGTCCCTCCAGTTAAATGTTAGAAAACAATTCGGAATAATAATATTATTATAGGCACAATAAATATAATGTTTATGTTGTACCTTAAGGTAGTCTGTACAGACTATAATGTGTAGGTACAGACGGTACGGTGTACATACACAGTGTTAATAAGTAGTAGTAAAATAAATTACCATAATAACATTTAGCAATATAAATGTAGGTATCATTAAATATTTTATGGACTTAGTTATATAGACGGTCAGTTTTACCTCAAAATCTTTAATTTGTATGCAAACAATTAACATTGAATTCAAATTTAATATATAATATAGGTTGTAGCCTATTACTGGTACATAGGTAGAGATACCTACTCAATGGCTATAAATTCGACATCTACTACTTCCTGTACAGCAGAGCGATTGCCTATAATTTCCTCCTTTTTTCATTTAATTAAACATAAGTATAATATTTTATAAGTTGTATTTTTATAACTTTATAACTTATAAGTCAAGAAATTATTTGTATATTATTAAAGTATAATTTACCTATATAATTTAGCATATTACCTACCTATACCATGTGTCCGCGAAAATAGGGTATACTGTACCTATAATTAAATTACCGATATTACTAAGTACCCTATACATATTTTTGAATTCTGTACTACACTATTGTACTAAACTATGCTATTGGATCATACATCTTCCATAGACAGACTTCGAAAATATTTATAGGGTACTGAGTAATATAGGTAAGTAGGTAATTGATTTATTGAGTGTACCTAGCTGCCAGCTTTCGTGGACACACAGTATGCATGTTCAGTGGGGCCCATTATCTTCTTGAAGAATAAATAAAAATAAAAATAAAATATTATATAGTATTTCTCAATGCTCCGCCTTATTTAGCTGTTTGAACGTTGGTCGTTTTCACGATATTTCAATATTATAAAGCTAGTTGTATGAGTACATATTATAATTTGCAAATGCTCATACCACGGTTAGAAATTAAAATACCGTTGCGGTCCCGACTTTCAAACATTGATAGAATTTTTGACTTTAATAATAATTTGATAATAATTAATTGGTACCTATCAATTCACTCTCATACTTAAGCTATAATAACATAACATTTATTCTGTAGCTGAACGAAAATTTTCTATGTTGCGTGTTTGTGAGACGTAGACGACAAACGTGGGTGTGGCGTCCTCTTAACATTAATTACTAAAAAGTATTCATGGATTTAAAACTCTGAGTCAATTTGTTGTAATATGATAATCACAAAATAGAATAATACAATTTAAGTATATCCAGTGACCAGTATAGTGAGTCAAATATCAATTTCCAAGGCCTTTATGTTGACTATGAGGGAAGCTTAGTGTAACACAATAGGCAAACAAAAATACATATCCATTAATTAATATACTAGGAATATAATTTTGTCCCCGGTAAACATTTTTATTAATTATTAGATTAGGTGTGTCGTTCTATACATGATAGTTAATATCCATTACCAATAGAAAAATACTGCTCCATAAGCTAATAATTAAATATGAATACATTGTAAGGATATATATATATAGGTACCACAATATACTCATCGGCGTGTTAAGCTTTGACACACGTAATTTAATACCGATATAATAATATAATCACTATTATTATTTTCATCTAATATTGGTACAATTTTTAATATTAGAATTATTATATACCTAACTAAACTGAAAATTATTTTTAATTTGATGAGTACTTTATATCAAATTTAATATTATATTATAATAAGCAACATAATGAATAATAAGACGATATTTAAATATTTAAATATGCATCGTTTGTAGTTATATTATATACAATCTACAAATTATCTAGTTTAGATAAGTGTCTCCCTGTAAAAATATAAGTCCTTTGATACCTACATAAATATTTCGAGAGAAGGATTTTTTATCGTGTTGCACGTATATTACTACAGGTGCAAAATAAATAAGACGCGTTTCATAATGCTAATATTTACTTAGGTACCTACCGCATATTGTACATAATATAAATGTACTACGCGTACTATATTAATATATAATAACTGCGGATTATTTTCAAGCTAGACAGGTAGGTACCTACATTATACACACATATTTTATTATATTATTGACATAATTCAAGATTTAAATCTTGTATCATTATCCTTCTTTTCAATATGACAGACTATAACTTAAATGTGAATCTGTAAATTAGGGTTATAAAATCAATACTTCCAAATAAAAATAATTTAAAAAGTATATTGTATCAAAATCATATTTCTATAATTTATCAATTTATTTTTGAAATATTAAGGTAAATATAAAATGTTTCTCAGATCATAAAAATACAATAAACTAAACGAATTATAATTTAATAACTAATTGTTGCTCATACTATATTACTATCCCAACTAGGATGTATAATATAGAATGTGACATGTGTTTTAATCTTCTAAATAGCAAACTATACGTGAGCCATGTTGAGCTGCGTTTTAGTTTTTAAAATTTTAAAATTATTTTCTGAAGTATTGTATAATAAATAGTGATTTTATCTAAATTATAATATTTTAAATGCTCGAGACATTTATAAAAAAATTTAACTATACATAAAAAAATATACTTTTTTATAATTTTGAATTATTACATGCGCGTTACATGGTACATCTAATTATCTGAATTTTGCAGAGGTTATAATCGAGTAACCATTTCTATAAAAAAAAAAAAAAACCAGTTTAAGAATAATTGTTAAGTGGCCATATGTATAAAACGCTGTCTATCTCTGATACTAAATTGCAGACAAAATATATACTAAACTGTGGAATACAAAAAGATTTTAACGAGTAAAATTTTACGTTTAGGTATAAATAAAATATTAAATATTTTATAATGTATTATGTATTACTTTATCGATGAAACAAGACTGCTACACCACACATACCTATTTGATGCAAACCGAAAAATTATTTTTATATATTAAGTTATGCAATCAAAAATAGTTATAGGTAGGTATAGTGGACCTAATATGATATGATTATTGCTTTTAATTAAAGGCGTTAATAAATTAAATAATAATGTATTGTAAAAACAACATTATTTTTGAGATTAAAGTCAATATTTAAGCTTTTAAAGGTTTTAATGATATCAAATGAAATAACAAAATTCTGACAGGATACGGTTAGATTGGCCAGATTTGGCCAGAAGGGATCTATTAAGAAATATAATTAATTACATTCGTCATAAATATATATTATCATAATTAATCATTAGGTAGTGTAATACTATACCTATATTTAAATACAACGCAACATTGTTTCTGAGCGGTTATATGCTAAAAAATTGTGAAGGTACCTATTATATATTCTTTAAGATAGGTATATTTTTAAGTAAGTAAGTAAACCTTATTTTCAAAGGTTCTAAAATTGTATTTACTAATAAATACATTTCCAATAAATAAAACATTTTTATTAAGTAAAATTGGTTTTCTTACCTTACTATTCACCCCGGACCTAGGAAAATAAAATACCTATTGATTGTTAAATGCGTAGCCAACCCGCAATCACCACTGTAGAAGGTGTTTGAAGGTCTCCGTCTAACTGACACGAAATTGTAACAAAGGTTTCAACTAGCGCAACTAGTGTTGAATCAATAAAAACGCTTGTTCATATAAATTACAATCGAAAGTCCACAAAATAAATTGGATAGGTACCTACATAGTACATGAGACAGTTGACATATTATACTGACGGAAATATCTATACACTTTAAAGCCATATGATTATATGTTTCATTAAAAATAAATATCTAAGGAAAGTATTTCGTGTTTTTCTTATTGTTAAGATTATGATTAGCATTTTTTTTAAATGTCATTGTATATAGTAGGTATCTACCTAAATACTAAATAATCATATAAATAGTGTCGAAAAGTTTCAAATCCCTACGTTGATTATTATTTGAATTAGGTACATAACAAAATAGCTAAAACCATTATGTTTAGCTTAAATACTTAGGAAGTATAATATACAATTTTGTCGAAGGTTAAGTTAGGTAAAGTTAGGTAACCTAATAGGTTTTTAAAAATTGATTCTTCCCATACAAGCTAGTTAGTAGGTACCTATTTATAACGGTTTTGGTAACACTAGAGTAACCAATTTTAGTATTTTACTGTATAAATGTATAATATAGGACTAACGAATGGGCACTTAGTTAATAGGCAACAGGTATTAAATGAGTTATTTAATTTAATAGAAAAGTATACAAATTAGAAATCTAAAAATTAATCTCAAAAGTTACTTCTTACTATTACAGTAGCCAGTAGGTACCTGTTGCATAATATCGAAGCTTATAAAATCTTTATTCAACAACAACCATTTAACATAAACTAACCAGCGAAAGTTGAGTTATGTCACATTTACTATACAAATTGCGAACAGAAAAAAATGTAAAATACTGTACGGTACACCTACCTACTCGCACAAGTTTTCTCTTTCACTTTCTTTAACAGATCACATATTTTTCAATGGTATTTCTTTCTCCAGACATAATATTATTATATTTGCATACACAAGTTTTTGGAGAGTTTTTTAGCTTATATTACTTTCCATTTTATTTTAATAAATTCTACGTGTCCCCCCCTGTGCCATCTTATACAGTTGTACTGATATCTAATGTACTTTCTGGGTTTTAATTTAATTTTAGGTTATGTAAATATTTCGATATTATATTTTACTGAATTCCTATAAAACTGTATAAGTAATGATCTTTTTAATGTGGTTGTACTGTTTTGTGATTTAAATATTCAAATCAAAAATACAAATTAAATCAGATAACTAGATAGGTACCTTCGTTTAATATTTATATATGACACTTACTGTATAAATTAATAAATAAATCCTAAATAATTTAATTATTTATAAGATTCCGTTATGTAATAGGTAATATTAAACCATACAGTTATCGAGTATAATATTTCATTTTAAAATTAATTGTACTACCTATACCTACATATAATTATAATGTTGATTTAAAATGCAATGCATTAATTAATTCTTAATAATTTAATTAACATTACTGAATATTAAATAATTTTTATACTATTATTGTTGGGACTTAGAAATGTTAAATACAGGAAATCCTAATGTACCTACTAGGTATCGGCTTATGTGTTAATCATAATATATGTATATATATATATTATGATTAACACATAAGCCGATATAATAATATAATATAATATAATATTATATTGCATTGTAACTATTATATTATTGGCATCGGTATATAATGAAATATAAAACATAAATAGAGTGATCAATAACAGTAGGTATTAGGTAGAGGTAGGTACTGATCAAGATTAATAATCATTTTTATTTTTTTATTTTAATGCCCACCTATAGACAACACCCAAAAATGTTGTTTACTAGATACATACAGTAAAAAAACTGTCTTAGCTTCAGGTAATGGTTTATTTATACAACTATACAAGTAGAAGTTAAATATAGTAGCGTGGCCTGTATTTTATCATGGTAATCGTGGACCATGGTATCATACACTAAATTAGTTAAATATTTAAGTATGTGATTTGGGTAGTGGTCAAAATGAATATAAAATACTAGGTAGTAGAAACAAATAAATTAAAACAAAAATGATTTGAAACATTATCAACTAGTAATTGTTACATATTATAATAGGTATTTTAAATAAAAATATTTATGAATCCAGAGAGTGTTTCACTGCATATTTGCATTTTAAATGATTTGACCTTACTGTATGTTTAATCATTAAGTGTTTGTTTCAAGAGTTCCACTATAAATAATTGGATTTCCTATACGGCTGTATGTAGTCGTACAGAAACTTCACTGATCAAAATAAATAAATTATACTCGACAAAATATTTTATGCTATTCTAGGTACGTTACCTGCTGGTAGCAAGTAGATATATAGTGTTAGTATACAAGTTATAATCTATTACCTATTATAGGTATACGTATACCAAAATAATAATAGGGTACAAAAAATAAAAGCCGTGTAGTACACTACTACACTAGTATGTACCTTTACAATGTACATTGTCCATGTCTACCTAGATAAACTATGTTACCTAGGGTACTTATGCATTTATCTTAAAATAGATTTAAACACCATTCATTAAAGATTAAACTTTCAATAGATAACAAGACAGTGTTGAGTTAATATACTGAAATAATAAGAATGAAGATGTACCTAGTAGATAATATTTAATTATTTTAAAATAGTATAATCTGAAAAATATTACCCTAACTTTAAGAATATTCGCTTCATCCTTGAAAGATAATTATTAATTACCTATATAGCTTAATAAATCTATTTCTATAGACTATACGTGAATGGGATTTCATTAAAAGGGTCCAATTTACAAGAGCACATTTTTAACAACTTTTAAGTATGAACAAAAAAACTATTTTGATCTAAAATTCTAAAATATTCAGTGATTTTTTAGTTACTGTATCAACTGGTTATGAGGAACCCTGTATTACATTTTTAAGCTTTTTAACCGAACAAATAATTTTTCATCGATATTTCAACTAAATACAATTTGTTTCCAGAAACCTCCATAAAAGTTGGCGGTAAAAGCATATTTTTTTCTGCTAAAAAAAGTGATTCCAGACAGTAAAAAAAACACATAATTATAAAATCAATACGTCTATTGCTACGCTAATCTAAAATAATATTACAGTTATCGTTAATTATATATTTTATTCATTATATTATTCAATAAAAAAATTTTAATTTAAATAAATAACAAGCTTTATACATATTATATTATATATAATTGCTTTTGTGATTTATAAAAATAATACTGTTCATTATATCTAAATAGTTAACACGGATAATAATTGTAAATCACTTAAATTGTTTGACTTCGTTAAATGCGTTTGTATTTTAAATTGATTTTAACTTATATTAATTAATATTGTTATAGTTCTATCACATGGGCGCCGGCCCCACTATTTTATTTAGTATTAATTGTTTTATCGTTGTAAAAACAAAAATAAAGTATGTGTTGTGTCATTAGACATTTTCGTGGGCGCCATTGTTCTGTTGATCCTATTCTGTCTTCGAGTATGGTACTTGGTACAATTGTCTAGGATAATATCGCTATCATTGATAGATGATAAGTGATAAGTGTCAGCTTGACTGCTTGACTGTGTCTAATGAAAATTCCTCAGGTTATTCTGTGCACTTGTTTTACAAATTGAATGCCTTCCACAAAATTACTATCCTGTTATTCGTGACCTTGACTTCAAAATCTTTAGCTGATGGAAAGGTTGATAGTAATCTAGTGTTTTTGTCATAAATTATTTAGTCCATATAAATGCTACATTTTTATTGGGTACCTTGGTATAATGTAAATTTTCTTTGGAACTTTCGACTTTTCATTTTTTTTTTCTATTCGCATTTGTTCGCGTTTTTATTTTTAAAAACCAATTGATATTTTATTATTGCTGTATTTCGTTTAATAATTTACAGTTAATAATAATTTTAAAAAATGTGGGTTAGACTTGACCATAGCCTACCCGTACCTAACAGGTATCCCCGACCGCATATAATTTCACATATTATAATAGCTGTACTATTGACTATTATATTTATATAGATTATGCGTATGACTATTCGGCATGGATATATTGTTTATTTTTATTTTTTAGATCACGTTTTTTATTATTGACGGATCAACGTAATAATAGAACTCATAAAAGCTATATCTTGTGTTTCCTTTTAAAGGTTACACGAAATATTTCTGCCCAATGACTTTGGATTGAAACGGTGCAGATAAGGAATACTGATATATATATTTTCGATGATTTTAAAATTGATAGCCCTTTTATTTATGCGCATATGCAAATGCGCAATAATAGTGCAATACTAAGTAGATACATGCATTTTTTTAAATGGCAAAACTAGTTTAGAAAAGTCCTCATTTTTTTTTTAGACATTTTGACCTTTTAACCATACTAACATTGCCTGAATTACAACAAATTATAGTTTAAATTTAAATTCGAATAATTAAATTTTTCAACAATCATCCTTATGATTTTCAAAATTATTTCCGTGAGATTTCAGTATTTCACGTACCTATTTATTTAACCTAACTTTAACTGGTTCAATCCTATTAATTTTAGGTTTAGACCTAAGGGTAAATGGTAAAAATGACTTAAAAAAATACG
>NC_042493.1:64772552-64796881 GCF_005508785.2 Acyrthosiphon pisum | reverse complement strand
TCTATATCTCGGAATCAAAAGGAAACTGCGTCGAAAGGACCATGTTATAGTGCATGATGCAAATACGGTGACCGCTAGGGCATGTACCAGTTGTCCTCAACCAAATGTACCAGTTGCCCCCAACCGAATGTACCAGTTGCCCTCATATGTTAATATATACACGATTACAATATATAGCCCGTAAAATAAGGGAGGTAAATATACAAATGAAAAATAAAATTATTTATAAAAATAAAGTAAAATAGTATAAAATTATAGAATCAAGTTTTGATATTTGCAATTATATATGATATTGTATTTTGTAATAAAACAAATACATACAGTGCTATAAGCAGTGTAAATAAAATTAAAAATATTACTAATTGCATATACTTAAACAAAAAAGCCAGAATTGAAGATTTTATAAATAAATATAAAAACAAGAATATTAGTAGACTAGATTTTGTAAAATCTATTAGGTAATTATCATGACAAAACATAATATTTTATCTAATTTTTTTACTATTTTTTTTGTTGATAAATTATAACATTGAATGCCACATAATTATAATATTTATTATTTTATTAACTATTGTATTAATATTATTTTGTTAGTAATTATTACAAAATACAATAATTTTCTATCATTTTATACTACCTATTTTACTTTATTTTTATAAATAATTTTATTTATTATTAGTATATTTACCTCCCCTATTATACGGGGCTATATATTGTACTTAATCATGCGAGGGCAACTAGTATATTCAGTTGGGGGCAACTGGTATATTTCGTTGAGGGCAACTGGTATATTTCGTTGAGGGCAACTGGTATATTTTTAAAATCCCGATAACAGCCGTTGGGGCAACTGGCCAACACCCGACTTCTGCAGCATAGGTTACCAGAGTCAATTTCATCGGTGTCATCCAAATTTCAAGTACATACCTAGGTTAAACTGGGGTGACCTCACGTAGTCACGTTTCTCTATTTAAATGGGTTCCTTATTAATTGTAAGTTATATTTCCTTGTCGCGCTCTGTGATCCGTGAAGTGTGTAATCTTATTTGTCCCGTTTTTTTTTTTATCAATATAATTTTGGTTGACATTTGTATTCAATTGCATGTAAGTCCCTACGTGTGAATTTTTTTTTAATAATGCTCACTTCGTTAAAAAATATTATATTACAAATAATAGGTAGTTTATTATTAATTATTTTTAAATGATAGGTACCTACCTATAATAATTACTATTTATTGAATATATGTTAAATTGTAGGTAGGAACTTTTTTTAAATGTCAGTAGGAAGTACTTACTAGTTACAAATAAGTACTACCTACCTAGCTCCTTACAGGCAATAGGCACCCAGTAACTATAATATAATATAATATAATAATATATTATATGCTGAATGTAAATTATTGTTTAGATATTAATTTCTGTAGTACTGGGTAGTCATTAAAAATATACTTACGACACACTCTGTATAGGTACATAATAAATACATTATTTTAGATTATTATTTATAAACATAACTATCAAACACAAAATATGTGATGTGTAAAATATTAAACTAGGTAATGATTTTTGCCCCTGGCTGGACAGTTTATATATTTTATATTATAGGTATCTAATTCAAGGTCATGTTTAGGATTTTTTTTCAATTATCTATATTTAGAATATTTATATAATTTAATTTCGTACACCACAGGCTACAGATTATTACAAAATACTACCTAAGTGATACGAACACTAAGAAATATGAAGGTACCAATACCCAATATTTAATATTGAACCTTTTATCTGTATTACACTTAAAAGTTAAATTAAAAAATACATTCATCGTTCCAGTATGTCCCTGAAGTCCCGTATCACCCTTATTATCTCCGTGTAAAATCAATATATTTAAATGTAGTTTTCTTTACAGTCATAAGTATGGAAATTCAGATTTAATAGCATAATATTCGATTTGTTTTTTTCAAAAATTCAAAAATTACTAAAAAAAATTTGAGGCAAATAAGTTGATTAAATTTTCAAGATAGCCATTTTGTTAATCATATTTTTTAAAACAGTTCAAAAAAAAAAATATTAAAATTTAATGAAAATTGTTCAAGTTAGAGCTAATTATTATTGTGAATTTCTAAGAATAATAGTTATGTTACCTATGCATACGGCATTAGCAAAATATGATTCGCATGTTAATTATTACAATCACGCTGATTTTTCGGCTAAAATTAAAAATAATAATTAGCCCTAACTTGGGCGATTTTCATTAAATTTTAATATTTTTTTTTGAACTGTTACAAAAAATATGATCAATAACATGGCTGTCTTGGAAATTTAATAAACTTATTTGCCTCAATTTTTTTTAATAATTTTTGAATTTTTGAAGAAAAAAAATCGAATATTATGTTATTCAATCAGAATTTCCATACTTATGACTGTAAAAAAAAACTGCATTTAAATATATTGATTTTACACGTAGATAATAAGGGTGATACAGGACTTCTGGGACACACTGTATATATATATTCAAGTATACTTATATATAAGTACATGACCATAATTACAGAATTGCGAAATAATAATCATAGTATAGAAGTACCAACAATAAACGTATCGATTTTCAGTAGGTAAGTGACCGAAATGCAACGCTCAGGTATAGTTTTTATTTTTGATAGGTATACCTATATTATAGAATATTAACTTATTGGAAACATAATACCTATTAGCTGTTGTCGAAATAATTTCGTATTTAGGTACCCAACTAGTAAATAATCATTTTTATTTTGCTATAAAAAGTATGTTTGTTTTATAATTTTTTTTAACGCGGACAACTATGTAAAAAAATGAATCAACGTTAGATAATATAATGTAATATTGTTATATAGGTACTATATCATTTTTAATCATTAGTGTTTTGAGTTTACATAGTGTCCAACTTACTGACGTTAACTGTCAACTGAACATATAATGTTCATACAATTTATAAATAAAATTTGATATTATTTGTAAAGTGTACCTTTTAGATTGGTACCTACATATTAAATTTACGATAGAATTTAAGATAGATTTATAGGATATCTAATAAATTATACCTAATACTTCCTGTTCATTTTAAAATGTTGACAAATTATATTAAATATATAAAAAAACATTGGTTTCCCTCTGTTTTAAATATTTCAATGTTCATTTTGAAACTGGCTGTAGATGTTCCTACTCTCTGACATGCCTACGTACTGCACCAAAAAAATAGATAGGGTCCAAATGAAGAAGCGATCATTCTAAAAAAATTCCAAAAGATTATTCAAGGTTACCTAACAAAATGTTCAATGTTACCTTATTAGGTCACATTACCTAATTTTCTGTTAATATATTATAGTGCGCGAAACATGTTATAACTTATAATTGGTTAGTTTTTTGGCTCAAGTTGGTTGAATGAAGCTTTTTTTCTATTATACATACTGTTTACACAAAATACACGTCATAATATTGATGAAGTTTGATAGGTATTTAAACGCACTCGTAATATAAACGATTTATCATCAAGCGATTTTCTTATTTTGTTGTTAATCAACATGAATAACCTTAGAGATACTTTGAATTTTATCAAATGTTGATATTAGTATATTACATCTAAGTGCTTGATGAGCTGGGTATCAGCGCCTATGTGTTGGTATTAGTTGTGCTATTATGATTGGTTCTACTTTTTAGGTTTCGGCGTGTATACTAGTATATGCAGGGAGCATATGCAGAGATATACCACCATCCTCCCCTTAATTGACACCAGAACTTAATGTTCTGTTTTTATTTTGTTTTGTTTTAGTTTATTATTCTATATTTGTTACAGTTAGAATTTGTGTATTAGTGTATTGTGTGTATCATATCCATGCCATACGAAATAAATAAATAAATAAATCAGTATATTCATTATATTGTAGTCTTCAAAATAATCTGAATTTTTTGAGTTATTTATCAATATAAGTACCTAAGTACCTATTAAAAATTTTCTCTTTTTTAGTTTTTTTCTAAAAATGTCAATAATACATTTTACGCGGGGTTAATTAGCTTGAAATGTAATACAAGTTTTCTCATAAGTTTTTCTTACCGTTTTCGGTGGGAGTACACAAATGGGTGATAGAGGGATATCTCTTCTAAATTCAGTATACAAAGTATTCTCAGAGTACTATTAAACCGTCTAATACCACTGGCCTATGCAGAAGAATGCTTAGAAGAATACCATAGTATATTTTGCAAAGGAAGATCTACCATAGAACAATTATTATCGGCAATAGCACACGCCACATTTAATAGAGAAATATGAGTATCGCACTATCGCCGCCATCGGTTAGAACATGTGGCAAATGTTTGTTGACTTTAGGAAAGAGTATGATAACATCCATAGAAATAATAGTCTTAACAATATAATGGAAGAATTTAGATACCAAATAAATTAATAAATCTAACCAAACTATCCTTGGGAGGAAACAAAGAGTGAAGTACCAACTCAGAGTAGATAAGTTTGTTTGGTGAAAATAGTAGCTTAAGTTAGAGTAGAAGTTATAAGTTAGTTTTTTTATATAGATTAAAAAACCTATATAGATAAATGGGTAAACGTAAACAACCGATAACACTACCACAAAAATTCAGCATCGTGTTTACACTAATTAGTTAAGCCACCCGTATTCTTAGGTACTATTTATATTTAGTAGATATCAACATTCTACAGACTACGCGGAAAAGCCGAGGTTCCTGTGCGTGCATTATTGTAAATACTAATAATTAATAATATAGGTATATAAGCCAATTATCTATATAGGTATTTATATAGGCATATAGCCATAATGGCATGATTGAGAAACAGCTTTTGAAATTTTGGAATGAAAAAAATATAATAATAATAACTATACTCTATTCGGAATGAGATCGTACCTACTTCGACGGCGACCAGTTTTCGTCGGGCGGTGGTCAGACATATGGTGAGACGCTTCCCCCACCTAAAAAACTCGTGGGGCTAGCCCTGCGGAACGAAGCCACGCCCATGCGCAGAAGTTGGCCGCCGAGATACGATCTCATTCCAAATAGAGTATAGTTAGTTTTTTTTCTAACGAGTTAGACTAGACTATTTTACACATTAAATTCAACTAGTTAAGTTACAAAGTTAATATGAATTAAAACTAACTAGTTAGTGCCCAGCTTTGAATCCCCGCAGACTTAGAGTTGTCCTTAAAATCTTATCTAGATTGTAAAGGAGTTCGTGAATCATGGTTTAAAAATAATACCCCGGGTGATGATTGGGTCTACGGGTTTTTAAAACGACACCCAGAACTATCCATAAAAATTAGTGCAAATATAAAAAAGTCACGGAAAAATCACAGCCGACGATATCAATGGGTACATGACCGTCTCGAAAAAAAATTAGCAGGTATTCCGCCCTCACGTACCTATATATGGTTACGACGAAACAAATCTTACAGACTACCCCGGAACTAAAAAAGTTATTATTTAAAAGAGGTTCAAAATACGTAGAGCAAATAGGTAACACGACCAATAGCGCTGTATCCTTAATGTTTTGTGGGAATGCGGAAGGACATTAAATCCTTACTTACATTGTGTATAAGTCGGAATCATTGTGGATCACATGGATGGAGAGGGATCCTGCACCTAACACGAGGTACAACCGAAGCAAAAGTGTTTGGTTTGACACACATATTTATGAAAACTGGTTTGGGACAACTTTTCTTAAAGAAGTCGGCAGCGGTGGACCTTACGCATTAATAGACGACAACTTGGCGTCCTACATAAATGAACATGTGCTAGAATTATGAGAAGCTCATGACATCAAATTCATTTATTTACCGCCAAACACAACATATATTTCACAACCCCTCAATATTGCTTTTTTCCGCCCGATGAAGGTGGCTTGGAAAGATATTAGGGAATGAAAAAAAACAAAAACTGAGTCTTGTCTTACAACTCTCTCGAAAGATATATTTCCCAGACTCCTAACCAAATTAATGGAAAAAATAAATATTAATAAAATGGAGAATTTAAAATCGGGTTTTTAGAAAGCTGGTATCTACCTCTTAAACCGACAAAAACTTTTAGACCCGTTGGCAGAAAATAAAGGGGAAATATTCGACAAAGATTTAATAGGCAATGCGTTTCTGGACCAAATTCTGCAAAAAGAACGAAAACATTTTATTGGTGTGGGTGCAAAACAAAGAAAAAAAAATTACAAGTTTCACCCGGTGACAGTATTTCCATTGAAGAATTACGAAAATCAAGCGAAAACCGAGGACGTTCTAATGAAACACTTGAACCAAAAATGAAGGTAAAGCAAGCTACGTTGTCATCCCCGAGCGAATCGACGGTATTGATATTTCGTTAAGTGACAGCGATGACCTTGATCTTGATTTTGATAGTGACAGCAAGGATGTAGACAACCTCGATAAGGCTGTTAACGAAGAACAAGCTTCAAATTATAACGTTGGTGATTTTGTAATTGAAAATTTGAAAATAAAAACTATCCTGGTTGTAGTATTACGTCGATGTTCGATGAAGGCGCCAAAGTAGACCGTATGGAGAAGTTATCAAAACAGTGGAGGTGGCCCGAAAAAAGACTGTATTGACTACGAGTGGAGCGACATAATACGTAAAATTCAACCACCGAAATTGTGTAAACGTACCTAATTATTTTCGAATACCGGATCTCGAAGAATTTGTCTGACAACCTATAATTTTTATTTTGTATAACGCAAGCCCGGATTAAGGCATTTTGAGGCCCAGGGGCCAAAATTTTAAAAGAGGCCCCTGTACGAAAAAAAAATATTAATGTATATTATAATGCGTTCCGGAGTGAAGTCAAATAAAAATAAAATTATGTCAAAATGTTTAAAAGTTTTAAAGATACATAAACAAATGCGTGATATGCATGGTTTTGATAAAATAAAAGTTAATTGCCCATAACTAAAAAAATAAAAAAGTTAGATTCAATCTTTAGAGGGTATTTATTCATCATTTTTGGTATACTTTCATAGTTTTATATGACGTTGGCCGGTCACTTCACCCTGGAACGTATTGTATATTATTCGATATTAGGTACCTGATATAATAAATATAATATATAGATATTAGGTATATAGCAATAAATAATGAATAATGTATCACATTATTTATAAATTATAATTTACAAGCTTTTTTCCTAGCTAATTAATCATCGATTTTTTTTAGGTGATTTATTTAGTGTACATAGCCTATAACGAAAAAAGTAATGGACAAATTAGAGGCCCCTAAATAAATTCTAAGTATCGAGGCCCGGGGGCCATGGCCCCTTCTGCCCCCCCTTAATCCGGGCTTGGTATAACGTAAATATAAATTTATTACTTAAGAATTATTTTTTATTATTTAGTACATAGGTATATTCTTAAAGTTAATACATTTTTTTTTACTTAAAAGGCTGTTTTATTCGTTATTTTAGCTTGTTTTACCATAAAAATTGGTTTAATCTTATCTCAAGAACTTGCTGATAAACTCCGCTGCATAGGTTAACATTGGCCCAAAGTAATGGGAACGGAAATATATAAGGGCATTTAGAGGTGGGTTAAAATTACTCCATTTCCATGTAACATTGACCCACATTTTTGAAAAAAATTTTTATACATAAAAAATTGAAAAATTAAAAATTAGATTTCGCAAAAGATATATCTAGACCCAAACATTTATGTAAATATTTTTTTATTTAAGTGCAAGCTAATTAAAATTATTCCTAAAGTTAAAAATTGGTACTACATAGGTAATAAGTCAATCTGGTAACTATAAAAAAAAAAAATGTTTTAAATTTTTATTTTTTAAATATTCTGATCACCGTATAACCTACTTACATGAAATTTTGTTTTAAATTTTTAATCATTAACTGTAGAAGTTGAACATTTTATACATTTTTAACTACAAAATCATAAAATTTAAAATTTAAATTTGTTAAATGTTGTTGAAATTCGAACTTTAAATGTTTATAAAAAAAAAAATGTGAAATCTACTAAAGAGGGCCATTGTTCATCTAGCCCATATATACAATTCAATACTCAGACTTTTCAAATATAATCATGATCCAAAAGCCAAATAAACTCCCTGATTCTACCTCTTCCCACAGACCAATAAGTCTTCTTTGTTCTCAAAAGAAAAATAATATAAAAACTAATATTTCAAATTTCAAACTTATAAATTTCATAAAAAAAATAAAAGATAATGGAGCAAAAAAAATCAATTTTTATCATAATTTATTGTTGGTCTACAAAGGGTTAAAACCCACCTGGACATACAAATTGCAGCTATGGGGAAATGCTAAAAAGTCTAATCTGAATAAGATACAAGCTTTCCAAAATATAACCTTAAGGAAATTAGTAAACGCCCTTCCATACATATCAACCCATACCTTACATATAGATTGTAACTTAAAAAAAATTCATAACGAAGCTAAACGTTTTTATAAAATTTCATAACTGTCTATCTTCCCATTCAAATCTTCTCATCAAGAACTTATCATCCCTCACAATCACAGATAGCCCCCCAAGGTGACTCAAACGTAAATGGTGCAGAGATTTATTACTTTAAATATATAAAAAAAAACTCCTCATATGATAAAACCACACAAAATTTAAACCAAGTCGAGTGTTTGAAATACAAATTTTTCTACATTGAATATTCACTCGATTTCTCATGTAGCGATTTTCTTATTCAGTTGTAATTCAAAAACTGTAGATACATGAAAATTTCACTGAATGTTTATTTTATTAATTCTTATAATTGATAAAATTTTCAAAATATTTTGACTTGTTTTTAGCTGTTTACGGACAATTTCATATTTCAATTTTTTAATTTTTTTCTTTAAATATCAATTAAGTTTTATCTGTTGGGCCAAAAAGTGTGAAAATGTAATTCAAGGCTCCTGATATATTGTTACAATAGCAGTTGAAAAATATTAAAAATACACAGGCACAATTTTTTTTTTATAAGCATTTAAAGATTAAATTTTGACAAAATTAATCATATTTAAAATTGAATAATTATTTTGTAGTTAAAAATGTATAAAATGTTCAAATTTAATACCTAAAAATTGAAAATTTATAACAAGATTCCATGTAAGTAGTTAATTCTGTTACCAAAAAATCTAAAAAATACATAAGCACAGTATATTTTTAGTCATTTTAAGTTCAAATTTTGACAAAATTACATATTAAAAAACCTAAGTATAGAGTTATTTTAGTTATTTTATTGTGATTGTATAATATTATGCATGGGTACTCGAAACTTCTAAAGTATACTATTATATATCTATGATAGTATCACGGTTTGTTGTTGATGTATAATCCATTATAAGTACCTAATAGATATTGTGATATGATTAATTAATAATTTGGAATTTATTTAGGTACCTATTATAGGCCATTTTTTTTTTTTTTTTTTAATGCCATATATAAGTATATAATATGACTTATACCTAGACTGACATACCGTCTCCGCTCAAAATCGTTTTTCTTATACAATGATATTATATCATTGAATTCAAATTTAATACCATCCATTATACAGTGACCCACTTGTAATCTACTGTTCAGCAGAGCGACATCCATTTGCCTACCTTTTTTAACTATTACATTTGATTATTTAACATAATTATTATTATAATTTATAAATATACAAGTATGATAGTTTATCTATGCTCAGAATCATTTTAGTATACAAGATTTATCTAAGAATTCAAATATAACACATTCAATACAACGGCATGCTCAACAACTACTGTACAGCAAATTGGTCCCCACTTGTCCACCTTTTCTTTATTTTTTCTCTTTTTTCTTGCTATACAAAATATTAAATAACATTTACGCATTGTATCAATGACGCATAGTTGCTGAATTTGAAAATGGTTTTATAAACACATTTTTTTTCTATTTTTTTCTATTTTTATCTAATATCATTAGGTTAAATACACTAAAAAGAATACTAAACAAATGACAAAAAAATAATATTTTAAATTTTTCCAGCAAAACTGAAGTGTCCAATGCAAGAAGAACAGGCTATTTCCATATTCAGAAATTCAGATATGGTTTAAAATAATACCTGGTTATTGCAACGAAATGTAAACAATATTATTATTTATTAAAAAAACATGCATTATGAAAATAGTGGAGATAGACGGTTCTTGTACTAGACTCTTCAATTGTTATTTACTAAATAGTTATAGTAATAAATAATAACATATTTTGTATTTTGTTCTACATATAATTTATATTTACTACATATAAATTACATTAACAAATTATGAAGATGCTTTAATGATTTTTTCTGTTTTGTCCAAAAATGTGGCAAGATTAACATCATTTGATGACAAACCACTAACGTCGTGTGTGGATAATGTAACTTGCACTTTGTTGTACACATTAAACCATTCAGGGTGATGATCCATTTTTTCACTTTTCAATGCTACTTGAGTCATGAACCCAAAAGCCTAGTTATTTAAATATTATTAAAAGGCGAAATTAATATAATTATTATAATTAAATGTGTAGGTATACAATGCACATACTTCAATAAAGTTAGAGAATAAAAATTCCTTGTATATGGCATCTCTGTCTTTCACTAATGACCATTGATTAGAGAATAATGGCTGGAGTAGTTCTTCTCTCTGTTCTTTGGTTAATAGACTCGGCTAAAATAATTCACATATATTAAATGCACATTCTTAAACCATTAAAATATGATAAATTAAATTTTTACAAAAAATAAATAAATATTTTACCCATATTTTAGATTTTGATGAATGTATTAGTTTTACAATATATTATTTTTTTTTGTCATAACAGTAAAAACAATTCAATCCTTAGGTGGGTGGGTGCCACTGGCTCCAAAATATTTACATAATACAAATTCTACTACGTACAAAAATATTGAAAATTAACTATTGAATAATTATAGGCTATAGCCATTAGCCTATATTGAGGTCACCGTTTCAAATTGATACCCCTATTTATTTTTGAGTGTGCGCCACTGATCATAGCTTACAAAATTCATTCTGAGCAGAATTAATATGTCAAACAATATTGTGAAGGATATAATATCATAATTATATATTTATACTGCATTGTCACTACCTATTAGTATTATGGTAGTTTGAACTAATTTTTGTCAACAACAAATATACATATATGATTAAAGTGATTATTGTTATTATATTATTAATTTAATAATATTACAAGCTGTTACTAACTTATAAATTAATACAGGGATACCATAGAATGGTATAAATAGAGTAAAAGAGTTGTTAATAGCTTAAAATTTGTTGAGTTTTTAAATTTCAGTGTATAGAAAAATTTTTTTTAATTAATATGATAGTGGAATATTTTATGTTTTGATAGTAAATATTTTTTTTGTTATAATAAAAAATCAAAATAATTTGAGGAGAATTTGTTAATTTATGTGTAAATATTTAATATCAACAATATTTGAAATTCAATCCCTCATAAAATATGTATGTAACTGAAAATTTTTTTAAACTCCATGAACACAAACTGTGTGCTAACGTACAAAGAGTAATATACTACAAAATTATATACATATTTTTTGTGATTTTCACAGAGTTTGTAAAAGTTTGAACTTTAAATACTTAAAAAAAATTGTACCTGTGTATTTTAAATTACTATAAGAACAACTTATGTGCAGGAATCTTGTATTAATCTTTTAAGATTTATGACAGAGCTTTTATTTACATCCAATATTGTATATACATAAAAGTTAATAGGTAATATTAATATTATTTTATGTTATATAATTATAATATAATAATTAATAACATGGTAAGTTCAATGTATTTGCAAAATGTAATTCAAACTACCGTAATACTATTAGAAAAATAACTTATGACTTGTTGTAAGCTTTGAACAATATAAAATATAAATATATAATTGTTGTTTTGTATGCAAGAATTTATCATTAAATAAAAAAAATTAATACATTAATTTTAGTGATGAGGTATTATAGGTACTCGACAGCTACTAAACTTACAGAAAAGTGACTTCCCTGGTTTTTTTTCAATTTAGAGGAAGTTTATTTTTTTAAATAAAATAAATAATATTAAAAAAAATAAATCTTCTTAAATTTAGGTGTTTTTTTATTACATGAAGGATAATTAAACAATTTTTTACTTGTTGAACTAATTAATCTATTCAACAATAATTATGGACATTCTTAATTATGAAGTATAAGTAAATTTGTATTGAGGTTTTTAATACTATAGACTTTATTTGTACCGTAATTGAGCTAAATTCTTAGAAGAGATTTTTAATAAATAATAAATGTTTTAGATAAATAAATAGGTAATATATATCATGATTTGTTATTCAATATTATTAGTAAAATTAATTTGCATTATTAATTGTTATTTAATATTTCATAAACTTATAATGGATGCTTATAATTAATATAATTTTAATCCTCCAACAGAAATCTGTGGTCTTTATAAAAAAATAAGTGTTTATAATACCCTATTTTTTAGAAATTATGTACCTACACACTGAGGTCTAGTTGATGTTATAAAAAGGTATAGTATTTAAAACACAAATATATTTTACGATAGTTGATCATATCCAGTTGGCTAGTAAAATACTCGGCCAGCGTGTTGTAAGAAACCACCATTTAAAAAAATGCACCTATATAGATAATTAGTATTATAAGCTGTCACTTTTATTATGGCCATAAGTTGAGGCCTAGAGACCATGGCTACAGTGTTCCTGGTTTAATGATTGGTTTACTGACCACGCCCCAAGCTTTTATGGGATTTTTAAAAATGTTAAATGGTAGAGGAATAATTAATGTTTAAGATATTGACAAACAAAAGACTGTGGTACAAAATACAAAACTATTAAGGTTTATTGATTTCGAGCCACACTCAACCATAGCTGCACTCAGATATCGGGCTTGACTATCAAGACATATTATCAATGGCCTAGGGATTTTGGTTCTTAACCCTCTTGCCCCATAGCCTTTTTCCCCTAATACATGCATTATTCATGTAAATTATACACGAAAACTGTAAAATTTAGTTTAATTTATACTTACACCCCCCCCCCCCCCAAATTTCATAATCCTGACTACTCCACTGCATATTATAATATGCATATTGTTTACATTACACACCGTATACAACATCGTCCTTAATAACTCACCATTTTCCTTGTACGCTTAGTCGAATATTTAACTACACAACGGAGTACAGGCCTCCAAGTACTGTTGAACAACACTGTCGTCATTTGATGAACTAGTCATAAAGAGAAAGTAGATTGTCCGATGATATTAACATAATAACATTACGTAATATAATAGTATTTTAATATCTGACGGATTAGAATGCCGAATGTCGAACAGCGTTCATCCTGGGTTATCGCCTAATGCCTATTAATGACAAGTGGTTTTAGTCGATTGTTTTATAATTGCGGATATTATCAAGAGACGACTCAGCTCGAAATATTTGTAACGTACACGGTACTTGGTAACGTTTGACAGTAGTTGACACTGTTAGAGGATTTGATACACTTTTATTATATTTATAAAGTCACTAATATTATTAGTTATTATTGGATTTCATAGACCACAGTCCACACCGCACAGTCACGCAGGCCATCGCCAATTATTTTGCTTATCATTTGACACCGCAATTTTCGTCATCGAAGCCGGCGCGAAATGATAAATGATAATGGAATCATGTTGTATCATCAGGAAGCAGGCTGTTCTAGCCATAGACATATAAATTATATTTTTTATTGCAATCTATGGTTCAAGCTGCTGTTGCCATGAATTAAAACAATATAATATATTAATATTATATTAAAATAATATATTTTATCACGATTATATACCATTTATAACATAAAAGTCCGTGACATATACATTAATTTATACCTATATTATTATCTGAATACTCTTAATAATATACATCATAATATTATTATTAGTTTATTAAACGATAATTACAATAAATATTTAATATAACATTATGTAGGTACAAAATTGATTTTGATTACATTTGGGTCGAGGCTATTAATATTGTCATTGTCATTATCGTCTTTATAGTTTATATTGATTATGTACGTTATATTTGGATTGCAATGAAAATGAAATATTAACTCGGGAATCGGGATAACGACGAGTGCAGCTCCTTGGCTGGCCGGGCTGAAATTATTGTTTACACAGTCACGGTTAGAGAGCCTATATAGGCTCTCTAGTCACGGTCATCGAGAAAAATATATTTTTACAAATAAAATTACCTATAAAAACCATAAAACTCGAACGATATCCAACCTGACTGGTTTACGGGATCGTAATATATATACTCGTACATAAATATTATCTATCTCAGACTATGTTCTTGCAGCTTTGAACCACGATTTAAGATAGTACTATCTTACTACTATCTTAAATCGTGCTTTGAACCTACGAAACGTTTTACGAAATTAATGCAATTTCAAATAATATTCACGAATCGCATCTATGCGACAATTACCTATCTACTATCTACCTATAGAATTCCACCTGTATGGCTACCCTGTAGAATCGGAATCGGGCTATCATAAATGTCCTCTGGTCCGACGTCCACAGTACCACTAAAATGACTCATCATAATTTCGAAAATTTCGATTTGACTAGTTGGTCGTTTAGATTTATTTACCTATACTACCTACGCTTGGTTTGTTGTACGTTTGAATCGAGTTGACTGGTAGGTTTTTCGAATTTATTACATCATTTTTTGCGTAACGAAATGAAATACCGGTTTCTCGACTCTAAATTAACGCTTCATCACAATATATGTATGTTTATTTAAAATTTTTAAAAATCGTCAATATTGTTTTGCAGCAATCATAATACAACTTTTATTCATAATCATAAATATTACCTTAATATTATATTAATAAAATGACTGAACAAAACATTTTAGACAAGTCTATGAGAAGTGTTTTTGGTATGTTTATTAAACAGTTTTTTTATGTGCACATTAGTATTTTAAAATAATAATTTGTTAACATTTTAGTTGGAAATATTCCGTATGAGGCAACTGAGGAAAAACTAAAAGATATATTCAATGAAGTAGGACCAGTTATATCATTTAAGTAAGTAGAGTATACCTAATCAGTTTTTATCGTAATTTAAAAACATTTATTCTTATAGACTGGTGTATGACAGAGAAACTGGTAAACCTAAGGGTTATGGTTTTTGTGAATATAAAGATCAGGAGACTGCACTTAGTGCTATGCGTAATCTCAATGGCTATGAAATCGGAGGTCGTACTCTACGTGTTGACAATGCTTGTACAGAGAAATCCAGACTAGAAATGCAATGTAATTTTAATAAACATAATAATTTTGTATAAATTAAAACCTATTTTAAATACACATCTATTATAGCATTAATGATGGGAATGCCTACTTCGGAAAGTCATTATGGTGATGCAGTTAATGCAGAAAAAGCACCAGAGATTATAAACAATGTGGTTTCCACTTTACCACCTGAACAATTGTATGAACTCATGAAACAAATGAAAGAATGTATTCAAGTAATATTTATAAACAAATTGATGAAAATTTAATTTTTAATAACTGTCTTCGATGTTCAGAATAATCCTGCAGAAGCTAGAAATATGTTGCTCCAGAATCCTCAACTTGGTTATGCATTATTGCAAGCACAAGTTATAATGAAAATTGTGGATCCAGAAGTTGCCAAAGTAATTATAAATTACTTATGTATTAGTTTAAATTATTGTTCTTGTCGATAAATTAATATTTAACAATATTGGTTACAATTTATGAGAAAATTAATCAATAAATAATACTGTTTATTATAATTTTGATTCATTATGTGGAAAAATAATTTTGATTACTGATTAATACTGTTATCTGTAATATTAATTTATTAATTAAATATCTAAAATTGATTTAATTAATGATCATAATTTAATAACTATCAAATACAATTTTGTAAAATTATTATTTATTACTTCCATTTATTTCAATATGTGCAATGGCGAAGCGTGAGTTTTTGATTGAGGAGATATTTAAAAAAAGTCTCTAATACGGCGATGTTGATAATTAAGGATTGAGGTAATACAAACGTAATAGTAAGCATAAAGTAAAGCCCACTCACATTAAAATTCCCCTTGTACTCGCTCGCCCATTATACCATATTTTGAATAACCTACATCGCCAGCCTTACGCATGGCCGTATCGCGCTTCTTCTAATCTATTTTTAGAATTGTATAACTATACAACGAAATACCGATTTTAACAAATATTGAAACATACATCGTATTTATGATATAAATGAGGTTCAAATTTGTAAATATTTTATAAAACAATATTATTTGTCCCGTGATCTAATTTATAAGTTCGGAGATATTGTCTCATTGTGGAGAGTATGATGCTTCGCCACTGAATATGTGTAATATAAAATAAATAAATTTTATTAATATTATAATAGTAAAAATGTTACTTCTATAAATAATAAACATATCGTAGGGAAGTTGGTATACATAACTAAAACATATAAGTAATCTTATGAATTTTCATAGACTATGTTGCATCCTGTACATAAAGTTCCACAATCACCACGCATTCCAAACGCCGCACCAACAACTTCAAGAGTTCAGCCAGTTATTCAAACTACTAATAATGGTATGCAGTAGAGTAATAACTTAAATCATATGATTTCACATAGTTCTTAATCTGGTTAAATAAAAAACATTACACTTGCAAAAATAATTAATTTTAGAATTAATTTAATTTGTTTAGAAAATATAGATTGGCAACATAATAATATGTATTGTGGGCAAAGCACAAGCCAAGACTTAAGACAGCCACCACCAAATCAAATGCCGTTCCTCCCACCGCCACCACCTTTGTTGTCCAATATTGAACCTCCCCCGTCATTTATGTAAATAATATTAAAATAATTTATATCCTAATAAAGTAATAACTAATCATTCTTAACAATGCAATGTTTTTTAAGGGCTACAAGAGATTATCCACGGACATCCGCAATGGATTCAGATCAACGATCATTTGGAGATATGTATTTAGATCACAGAGCTAATAATAATTTTATGACCATGCCACCACCGATGATTGTACAACAACCAATAGCATCAGAACAAAAAGTACCTCCAAGAATTATTCCGTCTTCTCAACCTCAACCTCAACCTCAACCTCAACAAGCACCTAACCAAATTGTTAAAACATCTGATTCTGAAAAGGTATTAATATTTTTATTGTGTTGATATAACACTTATAAGCTAAACCAATTGATTTTTTCTAGGCTGCTCTGATAATGCAAGTATTACAGTTAACTGATGCACAGATTGCAAAGTTGCCTCAAGAACAGCGCCAAAGTATACTTCAACTGAAAGAAAAAATTTCTAATTCTAATAAAAAGAAAGATTAAATCTCATTTATTTTTATTTGTTTTAGTATAAACTGTTTTCATTACCACTAATACTATTTAAATTTATGGTAATTAATAATATTTATGCTATAACTGTACATTTATGTATTTAAAATACTAATTATAGTAAAAAATTATTTTAGTTTTAATACATTTTGAATATATTGTAGAAATGTAATTAATTGTATACAAATATGGAATATTCAGACATTCAGTTATTTCAGCACAACTGTGTCCAATTTCAATGTACGCATCCTATCAAATTTTGAAATTAAATTGTAAAAATGAATATTTTGAACAAAAAAATTTGAAATTTTTAAACTTAATCTATAATTACGATACACATAAATATTGTAATTTGTATTTTTGTTGAAGTGGTTCACTTCCTATCTGTTCAATAGTAAAACCAGCAATTTAGTTTAATTTAATTTATTAAAATATAGACCTGTAAAATATGTATTTCAATTTTAAAATTAAAAATATTATCTAGATACTATATGACAATAATTTTTGCCCCACCTTGGAATGTTCTTAATTTAGCGGACATATCAAAAAACTAAAATGACACTTCTATGTAAAATCTTTTATTCAATAATCTAATCAGCTATACAATTCCTAATTTATGATACAAACACTGCAGTTATTAAAATTTTTTCATAATGTTAAATTTGTTGAAAACAAAAAAAATAAATATGATTTTTAGTATTTAAAATCATTTATTAATATATTTTTTTATTTATTTATTAAAGACTCGGTGTCTAGGGACATTGGTTAGTACTTATAGTACATATCCTATAGTTTTTAATATTAATAGTTAATATTACTAGAGTACCTCCCCCAACATCCATTATGATGATATTTAAATTGTAGTTATTTCTAAAAATATTGTTTATTATGAATTGTATTATTTGGACCTACTATATAGTTTTATTTCAAAATTCAGTAGTAGAAAAGTACAATATACGGTATTATTTATGCCTATATTATGTTAACATTTATTACTTATTAGCACAAATAGATCTATTTTCTCAATTTTATCAGTGTTCTCTACATGTCCTTTATATAACTTCTGTGAGACGGAGGGACTTGATACTAGCAAGTGTTTGCGGTTAGTTAGGTTTGCTAAGTAACATTTGCCACATTTAATTTTTATTATTTTGACCCACATAATATAATGATCACATTTATCATAATTCACAACAACGATTATAATCATATTAATTTCTCAAATTAAGGTGAAATTATCTCGTATAAAATTTAAAAGAAAAATTATTATCCAAGGCATCTCATAGGCGTTTTATTATATTTTAATTTTAAAGTAAGTTAAGAGTATTTTATAATATCCAAACAATTTACAAATTTAAAATACCTCATAATATGCTTTAAAATTAAAATATAATAAAACGCCTATTATGAGATGCCCTAGATAATAATCTTACTTTTAAATTTTATAAGAGGTCATTTCACTCTAATTTGAGAAATTAATATGATTATAATCATTATTGTGAATGTATAATTTGCTATGTTACGCGTGGGTCAGAGAGAGAAAATAAATATTGCGCTTCCATCCTATTAAGTTTTAAGAATTATTTGGTTCATAAAATAAATGTTTTAAATGCCAATATATATTATGATTTAAAGAAGTACCTATACTATAATACAATTAGAATATTAATAAATAAACAAAATAGCATTTTATAATACAACTAATTGGTAACTCTAATAATATTAAACCCTCTTATGACCAATTTGAAAACAAATGAGTTGAAAATTGTTTGATATTTCTATACACAGATTATATTGAAGCAATTACTCATAATATAAGATAAATGTTATATATTTATCAGGCTTATAACTTTTTTTTATTAACAAGAAAAATTATTTTAGATACCTACCTGTTGTTATTATAGGTACCAAATTGTTATTGTTATAAGTTATAATACAGAATTTATTACCTATTGAATTGTACTGCACCGGTATATTTATTATTTATTTCATTGTATTTTTTATAGTTGTTGTTTGACGGATGTTGGCTCTGTTACACCAATTTGCGTTATTGTCACTCTTTAGTCTACGGTTTGTAGTCCCACGAACATTATGTCCGACAATGCTGTCCAAATAAATTATATAAATATATAATATAGTTATTAACTTAAATTAAAAAAAAAAAAATATAATTAATGTGCAATTATTAAATTTAATAGTTTAAATAAAACGAATAAATAAATAATTTACTCTCATGAGGTTAGGTTAGGTTAGGTTGCAGTGTTTGAATTATTAAACTAAACTTAATATACACAATAAATATAACTTCTGAGCCATAAATACATTACACACTTTAAAATATTTCTGGTAAGTAAAAAGAGCAGCCTGTTGTCTGTTGAAGAGGTCTGAGGGGGGAGGCCAAGACCTCTGCCCCCTCCCTGAATCCGCCACTGGTTACCTCTATTCTCTAAAAGCCTATTTGTATTTATATTTTGTATTGGTCTATATATTATACATTGTAAATTAATTTGAAAATTGTAACTTGTATTTTTCAATTTTAATCTATTCGTTAATTTAATTCTTAAATTCAGCATTAATATTTAATTGTTATTATTATATCCATAGTCAAACGAGGATGATTAAATGTCTGATCACTTAATAAATGTCTAAAAAATAATAAGGTAGGATAAGTATAAGTTATATGAGTATAAGCAAACAGTTTTTAGTATGGTGGATACAGAATAAAATTACAATATTTTATTCTGAGATCACTTAAAAATGTGTAAATATAAACATTTTTTATTGTATTGATTGTGAGAGGAGACAACCATTATTTTAGTATTGAAAGAAATGTAAATTAGTTTTATGAGTAATATATATTACTTGCCATTTATAAATTAAGTTCATATCGTAACACTAATTTGTTTGAGTTTAATTTTAATTCAGACAATTCAGTATGTTCATGGTAAGAATTCATTTCAGTGGAAAGAGATAAATTATAAAGATAATATAAGGACTTAACAAGCACAATACACATCACAAAAATTAAAAATAATGGTGGTATACAATTTAGTCTTGTAGTTGAGTTATCTTTAAGGCCTAGGCATTATTAGGTTATCTAAATTGTTTTCTTTGGTTAGGTCAGTTAGACATACCTACCATTTAAATTAAGCTCATGATCAATATTGAGTACGTATTTCATTGGAATTGTTTGAAATTACATTTTTAGTATAAATTAAGAGAAATACTTAGATATAATAGTGATATCATTCATGGGCGTCTGCAATTGCATTTCTTGGCTTTTTCTGGGTAAATTATCATAATCATTATTGTCCTAAAATTCTTAAAAAATACCCTAAAAATTCTAAATAGTGTACTTAATTATTTTTATTTCTAATAATATCAATATAGTCTAATATAAATTTGGTATAAATTATAACACACATTTTATAAATTTTAAAGGATTGTAAAAAGGTTTCATTGATAGAACTGATAGTTTTAGACTTCATTAATCTGAAAAATTAACTATTTCTTTTTTATAGGATTAGCATTAGGTTTGATTTATTTATAAAAAAATTTATAAAAAGCATGCACAAATTTCAAAATTAAATTTTAAATTTTAATTTTAAAAAACCTCAAAATGCCCCAAAGATCCTAAAATGCAAAAAATGACTAAAATAATTTAAAAACGTCAAAAAATGCAAAGTAAAAACTTCATATTCTATTTGTGTATTTTATAAATCAACTATCACTTAGAAAACAATGCAAAAAACATCAAAATCACAACCTTAATCATTACCTATGTAATATAAAATATAAAAAAATTAATATTTTTAAAATTAAAAACAAAAACATTTTTTTTTTTTTTATTATTCACCAAATAGTTTTATGAGTGATAACACTCAATTGTCTCATTTATGATCGCTAGAACTAAGAATGTAGTTTATATAGATGTATGATATGTAGTGGTGGGGCAAGGTGCCCAGGTGCAATACTGTAGTATCAACCATGAACTAAGAAGATTATTCTTAGTTCATAGTGTCAACTAATTTTTTACTTTTTTCATAAAAAAATTAAATCTACATAGATAATGTCACTGCATATAATAGTTTTAAATTTTCAAGTTTGTGATATCAATGACTGAATAGCTAGACTCGTTAAGTTTTATAAATTACCTAAAATTATCAAATCAATGGTAACATTTTATTTCTTAAAAAAAATGCATTTGCTAATTAAAAAAAAACATAACAATTAATTAAAATGAATGATGTAAGATTACCTAAGTTATAAATAACTATCTACGTATAATTCATAAATAATTTTTACATTCCCAACCTATATGAAAGAAAACATGTCACAAGCAATACTTTATCACTAATAGGATAGTGAAACAACAATTTTAAAAAGGGCAAATATTTTGGCCTCCCTTTGACAAATGCTTTCAGAGGCCCTTCGTATCATTACATACATTTTGAGAAAAGAGTATATTTATAAGTTTTTCATATACAAACACTAAATTTACCAAGTTATACATTTATCTAATTAAAAAACAATTTTGTGATGTAATAATCATACATAATTGGTTTTGTAAAAATTAGTGATTTTTAAGCCATTTTTTAAATATTAAATTTAAATACATAGATATCCATCTATTTTATGACATTTTTGTATCTTGTGTTTTAATTTTATTATTTAAAAATCATATCAATTTAAATATTTAGAGTACATTAATCCCTTGCGCCCACTAATTATTACTTACGGCTTAACAAATTATTAGGTGAATATAAATAAAATTACAGTAGATTCATATGAATATGTTAGGTTCTAGTATAGACATATGGTATTTTAGTTTGATTACTGCATATTTTAATATACCTTATTAAAAAATTTGAACTATTTCAAAAATTAATGCAATTATACTTATAAAAAGTAAAAACTAACTATTTGGTAGAAATGTATAGATAATAAAAAAAACAAATGTTCATCATTTGAGAAGATATTAATAGGTAAAAAATGTAAATTCTAGATATTAAACAATAAGTATACTTTAAATAGTGGGTATATTTTATGATAACACCAATATTCAAATTTGTCAGTCGATGAACAACATTTTTTGATGCATTAAAATTTGTCTTCAAACAATTGTTATGGACTTACAATTGAAATATAAGTAAGCGTTCTGCCATTCTTTTTATTATTATTTTATCGCTGTAATGTCAATTTCAACATGCATGAGGCCATGAGAGCAAGTAATCAGTGGTACACCTTTATTTAGCAATTTACAACAAGGAAATAAAGATAAATAAATGTATTGTCTTTATGTTGTTACTTCAACTCTGGAATCTGGTTCAACCAAGATTTTCTAAATACCTCATAGAATAAAGAATGTTTTTAATTAAATAATTTCTACTAAAATTCAGAGTTTAAAGATAATAATATTATAGTATTATAATAAGTTTTTATAATTTTACCATATTATAAACAAAATAATTAATATTTTGTACCTTCTACTTTTCTGTGACAGAAATACATGAAATAAAAAGGGAAAAGCTTATTTTAAGAAATTAGGAATTGTATAAGGAACAAAACGCAAAAGTTTAAGTTCTGTAAGTGAAAATTGAATTTGTTTAGGAACATAAACTCGGAGTTGAATAATATTTTAGTGCTCAAAACTTTGGAGTCACTGTTTTATGTTGAAAACAGAGTTTATATATACAATTTCTAATTGTAAATAAATAAATTACAGTCTACAAATCTATTATTTATAAGTAAAACATATATTATGAATGTACAAAATTATATTTGTTTTAATAATTGAGATAAGATAACAAATTTCTAATAAAAATTCAATTGGCAGTCATTATTAAATAATTAAAATTGTATTTTTTTTTTTTGCCTAATTAAACTGTTTACTTTATTAAAAGCTAAACCTAGTATTATAAATATTATATAAAAAAAAAAATAATGCTAAAATATAATTAATTTAATGAGTCAATAATAATAAAATAATTATTAAGAATTTTAACCTCTTAAAATTACATTTTTACCAGATTATTATCGTCTGTAGCGGTGTTTTTTACTTCTTGATTCATTTGAACTAGAAGAACTATTTCGTTTAGTTTTGTACTTTCTGGAATATGAGTGACGTGATAGTGGTGATTGACTTCTTCTTGATCTATAATTATGTGGAGATCTTCTATCATAATGCCTTGAACGTGACCTACTTCTATATCTTGAACGCGACATACTGCTCTTTGATATTGAATGAGATCTACTTCTATTTCTAGAACGCGATCTTCGGTTTCTCTTTACACTTTCTGCTTTAGTTTTGTTAATTGAAGATTTGGATTTAATTTTATCGCTTTTCTTATTTCTGTTTTTATAATCGGAACTATCATCACTCTTCTTACTAACACTACTACTGCTTGATGAATTAGAACTTGACGATCTTTTAGATTTCAATTTCTTTTTTTTTTGTCCATTTTTAATATTCAAATCATTGGATATTTCTTTTTTGATTTTGTCATGTCCCTTGGCCATCTTTTGGCTAGATCCTTCATCATCAGTACGTCCTGAAAATTAAAGTTGTACATTTTCATATCATTATTTTAAGATCAATGAATTCAAAGCTATAAATACAGTTTAATATTTTATGAATATTTTTATTATCATATTAAATATTATGTATTTATAATAGTATATACTATTAAAAATTAAAAAAAAAATTACGTAAGAGGATGTGATACCCGCATGACGTGTTGTCTCCGTCTTACAAGTGCGTAACATAGCAAATTATACGCAAAGCAGAACACGTGTAGCTCCGTTAGTTTAAAAATTAGAGTAAATTGACCTCTTATAAAATCTAAAGGTAAGATTATTATCTAG